>NC_061120.1:37648253-37757745 GCF_002878395.1 Capsicum annuum | reverse complement strand
TATATATATATATATATATATGGATATTTATTCCAACTAAAATTTCAGTAAAATTCAAAATTTGATATAATATCAGTTTGTTAAAAAAGATAAGATTTTAATATATCATTATCTAATAGTTAATAATTTCAAAATTTAAAAATAGAAGATCATTTGAAAAGTTGCATTCAAACTTGAAACATGAATATTTAGCATTTTATTAGAAACTCACCGATCGGTACTTTCTCTTTACCGGCCGGTACTCTTTCTCTTTCTCTTCGGCAACTAAATCACTGGTATAGTTAATTCGGCCGGTAATGTTTCTTTCTGGCAAAAACAACATTCTCCAACAAAAACTTTGAGTACCAAAAATCATCGGCAAACTTAGTTTCCTAACATTGCTATTCACCACAACTGGAAGTGACAAATAAGGAACAGATCTGACCGGTGAAGTGCGCCTTCCGACGATTTCCCGATGATTAGATTTGCTGTCTTTATTCTTTTATTTGTTCTCTTTCTTTCCTTTATAACCTATTTCAGGCCATACAAGTTCGACACGTATTATTTTTTGGCGACCAATGCAATTTTCGACGACTAACAAAATTTATCATCGAACAATTATAAGGACAGTACCAACAGAAGGTAAAGGAGGTGACAGAAAACTCCGACGATCAATTTCTTCACCAACTTGCTGAAATTCAACAAACAATCAAGAAAGCATCTGCCACTTCGTCATCTCCCAGGTGCACTCATTTCATTCTTCTTTTGTTCATTTTCCTCTAGTTTATTTAGTCTAGGCTTCCTAACTATTGGTGGTGGATACATCTTGTTTCCTTTTCTATCTAGATTTCTTGTTGATTGTCTTGTTTCTGTGTAACTTAGTAGGAGTTATTAATTAGCATATGTGGGTAATATAGTGCTTATGATTGTTATTGATTGTGTTTATCAAAACTTGCTTGCTAGTATTTGTTTGTTCTCTAGCAGATAGTGGTCACAGATTTATGCTTCTTTACTAATTTCTCTCATTATTATCATTGTGTCCTTTTAGTGGTACCTATCTAATTTTAGTCGTTCCCTTTTGTTCATCATGTTTTTCTTCTCTTTTTTCTTATTCTATTGAATAGTAGTTGTGGTTGTAGATTATGGACTAGGGTCATGTGATCGGTCGGGGTTGGGGTCAAGGTTGAGGTATGGGTTGGGTAATAGGTTAGTTTTTGGTCTAGGGTCAAGTTTGGGGTTGGGGGCGAGGGGTAGTAGGGTTAGGTAGGATAACAAAGCTTCTAGGTTAAGAGTTGGGTCTTGGAACATAGGGACTCTTCAAGGTAAGTCTATAGAGCTTGTGAATATTCTTAGGAAAAGGATGATTAGTATAACTTGTGTCTAGGAAACCAAGTGGGTAGGTTCTAAGGTGAGATATGTGGATGGGTATAAGTTGTGGTACTCAAGTAGTGTGAGAGAGGAATGAGGTAGGTATCTTAGTAGATGAAAAACTTAGGGGTCAAGTGGTGTAGGTTAAACGGGTCAATGATAGGTTGATGTCTACTAAGTTGGTCATTGGAGGATCTATAATAAATGTTCTTAGTGCCTACGCTTCGCAAGTAGGCTTAGAGGAGGATGAGAAGAAGGATTTTTGGGATTTCTTGGATGAGGTAGTGAGAGACGTTCCGAGCATCGAGAATCTTTTAATTAGAGGAGATTTCAATGGGCATATTGAATTTTTTTTGAGCGGTTATGATAATGTGCATAACGATTTCAGTTTTAGGGAGAGAAATTAAGGATGAGCATCTCTTTAGGAATTTTCTAGGGCTTTTGGGTTGTGGATAGCAAATTTAAGCTTTTCGAAGAAGGAGGAGCACCTTATTACCTTTCATAGTTTGGTGGCCAAGATTGAGATAGACTTTTTGCTCCTTAGGAAGGGTGATAGAACACTATGTAAAGACTGTAAAGTCATACCTAGCAAGAAATCTTTTGACCTAAGATAAGGTTCTAGAGATGGACTTGGTATTTAAAAAGAGTAGAAAGAAGAGAGGTGTGGAGGATCGACCTAGGATTAAGTGAGGTAGCTTGACTTTGGCTAGTGCTTTGGAAATAGAGAATTATTTGTTATCTATAGGGGCTTAGGAGAGCAGAGGGAATGTGGATATTATATGGGAGATGACTTCCAACTATATTAGAGAGACTGCTAGAGAGGTTGAGAGGCCAATCTAGAAAACACCGGGGGGGGGGGGGGGGGGGGAAGGACTGGTAGTGGAATGAAGAAGTTAAAAGAAAGGTAGAGACTAATAAGGTGGTATATGCTAAGTTAGTTGAAAGAAAGGATAACGAGAAGAAGCAGACAAATAGGGATGAGTATAAGTTAGCTAGAAAGGAGATTAAGTTAGCGGTTACGATGGCTAAGAGAACAACATTTGAGAGTTTGTATGCAACTTTAGAGGAGAGAGACAGGGATAAGAAGTTGCATAGGTTTGTGTTTAGGGAGAAAAGGTCTCTTCCTTTGACCATGTTAAGTGTATCAACAAAGAAGATAACAACGGTTTGGTTAAGGATGACCACATTAAAAAGAGTTGGCAATCCTATTTTCATAGATTTTTAAATGGTGAGGGGGACAAAGGTTTTGTGTTGGGGGAATTGGAAAACTCAAAAAAGTATCACAATTATAATTATTATAGGCGTATCAAGGTGGAAGAGGTCGAGGGTGTGATTCAGAGGATGAATAGAGGTAGGGAAACTGGACCAGACGATATCCCAGTGGATTTTTAGAAGAGAACCGGGTGGGGAAGGCTTGGTGTGGATGAAGAGATTATTTAACATCATTTTTAGGGTGGAAAAGATGCCCAATCTTCGAGATAGAGTACGATGATCCTATTATATAAGAAAAAAGGAGACATTCAGAGTTGCAACAATTACAGGGCCATCAATTATTGAGTCATACCATGAATGTTTGGGAGAGAGTGCTTGAGTTGAGGCTGAGGAGGATTATGAATATTTACGAGAATCAGTTCATTTTCATTCTAGGTCGCTCGAATACTGAGGCTATTCACCTCATGAGGATATTAGTGGAGCTGTTTAGGAAAAAAAAGAAAGACTTGCACATGATGTTCATTAATCTTGAGAAAATATATGAAAAAGTCCCTAGGGAGATTTTATGGAGGTGCATGGAGGATAAAGGGATTCCCATGACATACATTAGGTCGATTCAAGACATGTACGATGGGGCAAAGACCCGTGTGAAGATGATAGGAGGCGATTCAGAGTACTTTCCTTTTTTGACAGGGTTGTACCAGGGATCGACTCTTAGCCCATTTTTATTTGCCTTAGTGATGGATGTTTTGACAGATCATATTTGATGGGAGGTGTCTTAGTGTATGTTATTTACTGATGATGTTGTTATGATTGACGAGTCTCAGGGGAGTTAGTGATAAACTGGAGGTTTAAGATAGACTCTCAAGTCTAAAGAATTTAAGTTAAGAACGACCAAGACAGAATACTTTAAATATAAGTTTAGTGATTTATTGCATAAGGATGACGTGGTTGTGAAGCTAGATTCTCAAGCTATCCAAAAGAGAGAATGTTTTAAGTATCTTGGGTCTATAATTCAGGAGAATGGGAAGATTGACAAGGATGTTACACATCGTATTGGTTCATCATGGTTGAAATAAAGGCTTACTTTGGGAGTCTTGTGTGATAAGAAGGTGCTTCCTAAGTTTTAAAGTAAGTTCTACAGAGTAGTAGTCCAGCTGGATATGTTGTATGGAATGGAGTGTTGGCTAGTTAAGAACTCCCATATCCAAAAATTGAAGGTGAAGGAGATGAGGATGTTACGATGGATGTGTGGATTTAATAGGATGGATAAGATTAGAAATGATACTATTAGGGATAAGGTGGGAGTGGCTACAATGGAGGACAAGCTGTGAGAAGTGAGGTTGGATTAGTTCAGGAATTTGATGAGGAGGGACTCGATGCGATAGTTTGGAGATGTGAGAGTCTGAATAAACATTGTTGTAAATGGGGTAAAGCTAGGCTGAAGAAATATTAGAGGGAGGTGATTAGGTAGGACATGGAGCAGTTACAACTTATGGAGGCTAGACCCTTGATAGAAAGGTATGGAGGATGGAAATTAGGGTAGAGGGGTAGTAGGTAGGAGTACGTCCAAAATAGTAAGGAAGAGTGCTATATTTTTATCTGTTCCTTTAATGTCTTATAGTCTCTTGTTCATGTTGTTTTGACGATGTTTTCGTATAGTTGGTTTACAATATCATTTTATGGGTGTTTTATTTCCCTTATGATATAGCGGTATGATACCCTTTTTTTTTGGTTGATTTTATGATTTTTGTTTGATCAGATTTGTTATCAGTCCTGAGCCCGAGGTCTATTAGAAACAACCTCTCTACTTCAGATGAGGTAGTGATATGGACTGCATACACTTTACCCTCCCCAAACCCCACTTTGTGTGAATAAACTAGGTATGTTATTGTTGTTGTTGTACCAGTTTAAGGTACATGCAGTGCACGTGAGGAATGGATTATGTGTAATGTCAATTAATGCTTAGATAAATATAATATTCATTTAAATGAAAATATAAAAATTAGTACATTGCACAATATTTGAATTTAAAGTACATTGAATATTTGTTGAATTCGCAAAGATAAAGAATATAGATTATTAGTTAATTTTTTACAGTATTTATCCCAAGCTAATGTGGAGAATGATTAAATATATGTGTTTTCTATATAGATATTATATATATATATATATATATATATATATATATATTGGAATAATCAAGTTTAACAGCATAAGGATATCATAACACAGTTCAAGAAATTATCAATATTGTGAAATCAAGAAACATATATTCAAGTACTCAATAAATAGTACAACATCAGTAAATATGCCTTACTCAATCTGGACAAAAATGAATGAATAAATGCAATGCATATGATATGTACACACCTACTAAGCAAGGTCTTCAAAGTCAGAACCCATGGGGGATTCACAAGGTCCATGTACTGTGTAAGCATGTACTCCAATCTCAATGAATATAATGTCCAAGTGTGCACTCCGACCAAATAATAGATAATAATTTGTAGGCACGCACTCTGACTCCACACTAAATACAATGCATGATAAGGTGTGCAACTCCAATCATAAATCAACAATAAAATGAAGCAAAGCATTTCATATCATAAGACAGATCATATATCAATTTCAAAATCAACTAAACTTATCAAGCGAGAGTATTCTTATTAGCTAGCATTTTCAATAATTCATTTACAATCTCAAATCAGCCCAATCATACTAGCAAATAGGGAGAACATTCCAAAACAAGCAAATGACTTATTTTAACCCCTTAAATAACACTGATACCTTCATAGATGCTTGTCACTTCACCTATACAAGATCCATATTCCTCATTACTCCCATTACACTTAACTAATACATAAGCACTTTAAAAAGGAGTGTAAGAAAATTTCAACTTGCTTCAAAGAAAGCCCAACATCAATTAACAAACTTGCCTTTCCATAAAGTATCCGAATGGTAAAAAATCAATTTAAATACATAATCCCCATAAGAGTACGAATCTAATGACATCCATATTTATATAATTATTTTCAATTCAAAAGATCGGATCAAAAAGTCACCCAAAAATCCCACTCATTTTGCAATAATTGGTCAAAGATTCCTTGTACATTCATAGTACACCCTTATCTCATCTCCATTTATCGGCACTACCAATTATGTACATCATGATTACTCAATAAACCAATCCTAATCCTAGAATCCCAAAGGCACAAACAGACTATTTTTTTAATTAATTATCATTGACAAATGTCAACTCACCCCTCCATTAGAGATATTAAATCATGACAATAGAAATAATTCCACAGAAAAAATTATACACTAACCTAAAGATGCTCCTAAGTCGTGAAGGAGAGAGAAAAATAAATCAGTAATTGTCGGTCCCTCTTGATTGACACTATTTATTGTTACTATTTTAATTTTATTTTAAACCTTTTCCACTTAAATCTATTCTTATACACAGGTCTCAAGAATTAAGCAAATATCGATTTGGCCCATTAACCACCAACTAAAATAATATCTAAAATATCCATCTTCGAATAGATCCTTCAAATTTATTCGAAATCTTGAGAAAATAAATCAAATATGTACATTGACTAAAAGGAACATTTTAAACCTATTGAAAATATTTTGATGCTAATGTGGGGTCATCTCGATCAAAGATTGACTAAGATTGGGCTTAACTTTATCAAAACTAAAGAACTCAATGACATAAATTACTTTCGAATACCTCGAGAATTGGTACTACCTATATCCGTAATTCATAAATCATGTATGCGAACTAATGAGAGAACTAAAATAGAAAGACAGTAAAACTCACCAAAATGACAGGGAGGATCGTTACAAGTTTCTAGATGTCGAGTAATTTTTCTGCAAAATAACAGAAATAAACAACGTATATTGAAAAGAAAATTGCAAAAACATTTGAAGAAAATTTTACGCTAATTCTCTTCAAATACCATTTGTATAATAACACTAAATATGTCGTCCTTGTTGATGTTGTATGTGAAGAAACTCATAAGGAAGAACAAAACAGTACCTTGTGAGAACAGGGCATTGAAAGATAATAGGGAATTTAGATATTACTAAACTATAAGTTATGATATTTGATTTTTCTTGTAAATCCTTTTCTTTTATTATTTTTAAATCCTATTTGACTACATGTCTTTAATAGAAAAGACTTTAAACTTACATGGCTTAAAAGAAGAAAAATTTGCCGTTTTAACATTTAGAAGACATAAAAGTCCTCTAATATTTTGAGTATATTTTCATCATACAACATTTGGCATTCTACATTTCTACAAGAAGAATGGAATTTTAGAAATGAAATATATGTCACGATCCAAAAACTGAGAGTCATGATGGAACTTATCGTGGCTAAGCCTCGAAAATTAAGTTAATCATCCAAACTGATATGAAATGATAAAGCAATGCAAAATTCTAAGGTGAAACTTCTAAAATAAAGTCGAGCCATACATATACAATAGTGGAGGAAGTTTGAATATCAAAATAATACTATAAACCATCAGAAAACCTAGTGTCATAATGTAAGAACAATTTACATACAACTCAAAATATATAAAAATACAATTGAAAGTCTAAAAGAAACCGTAAGTCTATCTCTCAATACAAGATAAGATATAAACTCTATAGGATATGGTCAGAGGTCGACCCTGGAAGCATAGAGCGGCCCCTACCTCGAATGTATCAAATTACCACCCAAACCTAGCTTTCACACAATACACTCATATCTGGATCTGCACCGGAAGGGCACAGTATGGATGAGTACGGTCAACTTATACTCAGTAGATATCATAGATCAATTGAGAAAATTAGAAAATAAGGTACATAAATACACACTATGAGCATGTCACCTGCAGTGAAAAAATATCTCAAATGGTAGCTCACACCATCCACTAACTGTTCAAAATATATCACATAAAGCAGATACAAGTACAAAAAAGAAATACAGAATAAATATACATCAAATCAAACATGAAAGTACAATGCTGAAGATGCATAATGTATGATATGCAATAAGAATGATAATGATTATGACGTGATATGTTCGACGTTATCACATAACCTCCGTATACACCTACCGAGAATCTGTGCTTTCAGGTAGGACCCATTGGGGGTTCGTAACCCATATACAATCTCAATACTCAATTCCAGTCTCAATATCCATATCTTCTCTCTGGCTCGTGAGCTACGATAGAGGGTTTTGTAAAAGTATCACATTTCTATCAAAAATTAACATTTCCACAATAGTGCTAATATCTCATAAATGTATGCATGACATGAGGATGTAATGCTCACAACCAAACTAGTCTGAAGATCTCAAATACAATCAATACACATGCATGTGAGCTAAAAAATCCACTCAATATGTCCACCATCCATGATTATATGTGAGCCATACACTATTAGAGTGAAATATGCAGGTAAAACATTACTGTATTAGATTAACCCCAACTTAGGCATTTTTACTAGGAGAAAAATAACTAAATATATACACAAGGTCAACAATATTAGATAAGACCCCCAAATGGTACACACATAGCAATTATTATCTCAAATCACCAATAATAACAACATAAGCCCCCACATAGGTACACAACAGTAATAACATTATTTCTGTGATTAATACCCATACCCATAGCATGTTTTTATATAAGATATTAACTACCCAACCTAATTTAAAGAAATTTAAGTCTAACCTACCTCAAAGTAATGAAAATTGGTCTAAGACCCTTAAACCTAGAGCCCTTATCTCTAAAACGACTTCTGAGACAATTAAAATATACAAACATAGAAGCTACATGTTAAAAGAAATACAACAATACTCATATTTCCTATTTTTTATCCAGGGTCAAAACAAAACTCTCAAAAAAAGTTTTTGAAAAAGGGTAGAATTGGAATTTTTATTCATAAACACATTATCCATGATTATAGAAAGCCGTAGAAGAAAACTCAAGTAAAAACGTGTTAAAAATGAGGTTTAATTTAAAGAAAAATCATCTTTACGCCTTTCGAGCCAAAATCCAAAAATTTCTCTGTTGAAATCATAATTTAATGGATTTTAGATGACAAAAATCGAAGTAAAATAACTGAAATAGTGATTTAAAGCTTAACCAGACTCAAAAATGGAAGGAATCGACCAATATTCTCTCAAACCAAAGCTTAAAGTCCCAAAAATAGAAGAAAAATTGATAAAGGGGGTCTTATAGTCACCCAACACTGACTGTTAAAGTGGTCACTGCTTTAGAATGCGTCAACCTCTAAAGCGGTCTGACCCTACACAAGTTGACCACTAAAATGATTCCTATACTGCTTAAGCGGAGGCCGCTAAAGCAGCTAAGGTTTGTTTTAGTGGTACTTTGATATACTCAAATTACAACTTCTTTCAAGAAGTGTAAGCGATCATTGTCAAAAAAATAACCCAACAAAGGTTGGGGTCAAATTCCACAGAGAATAGGGTACTAATAAGAAGTTTATGATTTAAGTGACTAATAGTCAATAATGGGGGATTGTATTGTAACAAATTATAATCAATGTTTTGATTGTAGTTTAAAATACGGTGTCAATTTCGTAGAAGTGTTAATTAGTGATGAATTTGAACTAGGGTTGTGGTTACTATGGCTAGTGTTATTATTCCTTGTCAATTATTGGATGCGATCATCATGTGTTTTTTCAGCCTACCTAGATATTTAGTTCCTTAATTCTTTCAAACTTAAAGAATCTTTTTATTTTAGTTTGCTTTTTATCTTGATTTTGTCAATCTTGTTAAAGCATTGACCATTAGATAAAAACTAATGTTTCTGAATTCTCGCTGATAATCGTATCCTGTGGTTAATCCCTTATTTCAAATGAATTAACTTAAGGCATATTCTACTATTTGCTAATAGAAATTAGTTAAAATGACAGAATTATCAACGTGAATCCCACAATCATTCAAATCTAAATGAAACTAACAATTAAACAATGAATTCTCCATAGCTTCGCAACTATAATTGTGGGAGTTTAGCTACTTATGAATTTAAGAAAGACTGCAAAAGATGAATTATGAGAGTTATGCTTACAAAAAATGAAATCAAATTTCATCCATTCAAAAGATCCACAATATTATTCAAAACTCCTCAAAATAAGAATTAAAGACTTCCAAATACTCCACTCCAAAACTAACGTTTGACGAAAATAGTCAAAGATGCCAAGAAACCCTAAAAGCTCCTTTTTTTTATATATTTTAAATTCTAAATTTAAAAATTAAATAGCTAAACTGCCGTTCAATAGTTGATGACAGGGTTGACGGCTTGTCACTTAGTTAACAGCTCATCAAACAAGTCTTCAGCTGAGTTCTTTAGTAGAATCATTCTGCTTTTGGTTGACGATGGTGTTGACAACTCGTCACCTAGGTTACAATTCATCAATCTAGTCAGCACTTAATTTTTCGAACACTATTTCAACCTGACGACTTAACTGACAACTCATCACTTAGTTCATGGCTTCTCAAATCAAGTAATCAAAATAACTTTTTGCTCCTTTTCTTTGGTTTTCTCAGACTTTGGCTTTTCCTGCATAATTAAACAAAATCCAATAAAAAACAACACAAGTTGCTTAAGAACTTACAATTATTCTAATTTAAAATCTTCAAATGTGTTGTTGGAAATCCAACACATCAACACCCTCAACTTAGAATGCTTTTTTGTTCTCAAGCAACTATATAATACAATATTATGCACATAATAAAGTATCAATGGATAGAATAACATTTCTTTTTTTTAACTGAAACCCATTAAGGAAACTGGGATCTTCTTGCCAAATAACAACAGGATTCCATGCTTAGCATCAAAGTTCTAGGCAAAACTACCTACACTTAGATTATTTGATCAAATAGTCAACAATCGCAGGTACCATTCATATGCCCTCACTAAAATAAAGAAGGTGCTCACACAAAATATTAATTTTTGTTTTAGGAATTGGAAGTCAAATCTCTCACTCTCACAAGGAAATTTCAAATTGTGCACCTACTATGCCATAGGCTTGCCTTTACCATTCTGCTTTGGTCATCTAAAAGGCCAACTAAGATCACTACAGGGCTTTTTTGGCATGTATTGAAGGCTTAAGTACTGGTAAGATAAATTTGGGATTATTCACTTAGCCCCCCTTGACACAACTTAGCTACTTCTGTGCTTGTTCTCTTGTATGATTCCCTTAATTCTCTATTCTACTGCAACAACTTTTATGAATTTCTTTAATTCCGTGATAAAATACTATTATTATTTAATGTATTTTATATTCACATATTCAGATGTACACATAAACTTTATTTTCTACTTCTCTTTTTGCACCTTCTTTCAATCATCACATCTCTCTACCGTAGCCACCCCCAACTTAGGAAACTTGCTTGTGTTGAGGTGTATGATGTCCAAGAAAGAACTGGGAAAATATAAAGGTTTAATTGTGAAAATAGGGAAAGGTGAGTAGGTTAAGGAAAAGGAAGGTGTATTGGCTCAAATGAGGATAAAAAAGGATTTACTGACAATCTTTGGTTGATTATTTAGGCTAAGTGGATTAAATATAAAAAATGGCTTGTGATCCTTTCCTAGAGGCCTACTTGCAACCTAATAGAATAAACTGGCAAGTTTTGGATACATGCACATAATAAGAAAAACAACACAAAGACCTCACATATTCATAGCACAGAATAGTAACATCATCACCAACCATTCACTTAATACTCAAGCTTAAGAAGATACTGCGATATTCCTACACTACTAATGATAGTCATGGTTTCCCAGTTTATAATTCAACATCAATCTCACAAAAATATTTGATGGGTTCGATTTTCAAAACATGTAAACTAACACTTGTTCTTAATTCATATCCACTCTTTTTGCATACACAACACATAAGCTATAAAAAAACACAATAGTAAAACTATCCTAAACTTCTAACTAGTTCCCTAGATAGAGCACAAGGGAATAAAACACATGCAATAAACCCTTGTGGTTGCAAGTACCTCCACCCCCACAATAAAAATTCTGCATTATACCCAATGAATTATTTTTGAATTTCAAAAACATAGGTGAGGAAATACCTGTAGCGCCTTAGGCGCTTGTGTCATGAGACATTGAGTGTGCAACTACATCAGCAGTAGTAGGAATGTCAATAGTGACACCAGGTTCCATTAGTGCACTCAAAATAGTGGTTGGTGGAATAAAGTACTCCCTAATTATCTCAACAGTACCCAAATCCTTAGGAGGTCCACTCGTGAAGGCTCCCAAAACTCTAGCCCATAGTGCTTCTTCGGTGGTTCATTTGTTTTTTTAATTTTATACTTGCTTCTTTCCTTTCCTATTTTTCTTAATCTTTTTTCTTTCTTAGCTCTCACTTCTTTTTATTTTATCTTTCACTTTTGGATCAACTGGTTTCCCAGTAATGTCATATAATTTTTCCTCTTCTTCTTTTGAGTCCTCATCAACTGAGATAAAAAATATGTAGGTCTAACAACTTTGTAAATATGTGATATTGGTCCTCGCTCTCTCCAATACTGGCTCAAACCTAGCAATATCAGTAATAGTCATCTCTCTCAATCTTTCATTAACTTGATGTTCCATGTTATCAATATGCCCATGGAGATTGGCATAAGGTGCCACAACTTCTTTGATTTTTATTTCAATGAATGAATTAAATTGTTGAATAAACAACTTTAACTAAGAATCAAATCTCTTTCCTTGTTTGACCATCTTCCTATAATTATGGGGAGTGATAGCATACTTAGAATCAGAAGCTGTGATAACTGCTGGTCCTTCCATCTCAGGCATAGACACAGTACCTAGAGAGGAGGTAGTGTGAAAGGATTTTTCTAAAAATATTTATATAAATGATGAATATTCATAGGCAGGTGCAGGTGTATAAGTTAGCTATATGGTTGGAGTACTATCTCCAAGACTGGCTCCCTTATCTAAACTCGATATAGACCTACTTCTATCTCTCCTAAATATGTCTTTATTGCCTTTACTATATTATCCACTCTGGTTATCATAGGGACATAAGCTTCCACACTGATCCTACTGATCAAGCAAGGAAAATAGTATGTTGTATCAGTTCTTATTTCTCGAACCTTGATTTCATCAACAATTATCTCTCCCAAATTCAACTAGAACCCCGACATAATACTTGCTACCAATATTTCCCTATCATTACCTAATATATTATCTCCTACTGTCGATATTAATTTGAATTGTATGATTCCCCACTAGAACTTTGCTACCTGAGATAATGTAGCCTTTGTAATTCTTATACTTGGGTTATTCATCTACTTTAATTCTCCTTCTGCTAAGATTTAAGCTAACCAAGGGTATTGATTAGGTTTGTCATTCATTCAGTAATAAAATTCAAGAGTAGTGATCGGAGGTTTAAAGTTTGCTCCATGCAAAAATTTGTTAATGGTGCGATTAAACAACTCCGCCATAACACCCCAAACTAGTATTCGATCCATGTATGGATTGTCTATCACTTTTTCTCCCTTCTTACACATATTCTCCAAAGTCATAGTATAATTTACATAAAATTCCCTCGTAATAGCTGGATAGTATGATCCTCCTCCTCTGGTAGTCCATTCTAAATCATACAACTTGATTGTTCTTTTAATTTCAAGATGCTTGCTCAGCCCAGATGTAATGATCCTGACTTCTTTGAATAAAGGTCTTTTTATGTTGCATTTACCGGTGGCTGCTAATCCTTCATGATAGATTATGGATGATCCCTCAACTTTTCATCTTAAACTATCTCAGATACCAGTATTCTTACTCTTAATCATATTACTTTGTAGCGGAAAATTTTCTTCCACAGGGTGTTTTAAGATAGAAGAGTCTTCTTCTTCTTCAGAACTCTCATATTTAGAGTTGGAATAACTATCAATAGATACTACCCTCTCATCATACTGAAGGGTTGGTTCCATTATATGAAGACTCTATCTTGTACAATATCCTTGTTTTCCAGATCTATCAGCTTCATTCTCAGATTCATTGAACAATCTTTGAGTGGAGGTGGTTTTGGTTGTTCGCTTGATGGTGTGCTTTGGTTGACCCTTTGGAGGCATAGTTGTGTTTTTACCGTCAAGCAAAAATCAATTGGTAATCAAGGAAGGAAAATGTATAAAACATGATATATTACTTTGGAATTATTGATGGCATGGGTTGACAACTCATTAACTTGTTGATACCTTATCAACTTGTTGACAGCTTGCCTTGTTAAGTTCTAATAGAATCACCCCAAAGTTTATTTTTGTAGGTGATGAAAAGGTTGATAGCTCATCACTTTGTTGATAGCTAGTCAACTTAGTGGTCAACCTTAAATAGAATCACCAAAGCTCAGAGTCATTGGTGACGACTTAGTCAACTTAGTCATCAACCTAACACAAAATCTCCCAAGTCTTATTAAAATAGGTGATGACTTAGTTGACAACTCATCTCCTTTTTGACAACTTGTCAGCTAGGTCATCAACCTAAAATAGAATGTAATGTACTTTATTACCAGTTTGAGGATTGGGATTGATAACTTGTCAACAAATTGATGGCTTATCAACCCTAATCGTAAATTTCTAAACATGATGCACCATCGACTCTACATAGTTAAATTTGAAAATTTTAGTGAAGGTAATTATGAATTTCCCATTAGATTATTAAAAATTACTCTTCCATAAGAGGAGTAAACTTCATAACTTAATGGGAAATCGATAATGAGCAACTTTGAACAATAATAATTTTCTTATTAATTCTTAGTCAAAAGAAATATGTATTGTCCAATATTGCTCATGGATTCCTTGCACTCTTCTATGTCTATCTTCACTTATTTTCCTTTTTAAACATAAATTCAAGAAAGCAAATTCTTGATGTACCTTGAAGATGAAGGGAACTAGCACAAACAAAATGGTAAAGTTTAGCTTGTTCAAGTAATATGCAAGAATGTGTATCCTTATCTTACGTAAACAAGATTAATTAAAATAAAAGGTAAGGAGTTCTATTAGCAATGGTAATTCACTCGATTGAAGTTAAAAAGAAAAAGGAGTCTTGGGAAGTGTGGGGTAAGAAGGAAGGTGAAGAGTTTTAAATGATTGAGATTGAATTTTGTATTTTTTTTCTTTTTAGAATGAATGAAACAAAAATTAAAATACACAATAAAAGGAGAGAAAAATAATTTTGAGTGGGTAATGGGAATGCCAAGGGTCTTAGTGGGATGGATTGGGTTAGAGTTTGGCCAAAAATTCATGGGCTTTGATCGGGTCAAAATTTACTTACCTGGGCTGAAGTTTTAGCTGATGTCTGATTAATAGGCTGACAACTCATCACTGAGATCATTAACCTTATGCAAAGTGATGCCTCAGCTTTGCATCAGTTGACAACAAGGAGTGATGGCTCGTCACTTTGTTGACAGCTCGTCAACCTTGTCATCATGGCTATCCATATTATGTTGTATCTTTACTCCAGGTTGAAAACAAGATGTATGGCTTATTACTTTGTTGACATCACATCAACCTTTTCATCAAGGTTATCCAGATTACACTGATTATTTTCTCTCAAGTTGATAATAGGATTTACAACTCATCAACATGTTGACAACTTGTTAATCCTAATATTTCCAGTGATCTTAGCTGATTTTTCCTCCTGCACATATTAACAAACACATTACCCATGGTGACACCTAAAAAAGAATTATTTATGACACAAAATTTGGGTTGCCTCCCAATAGCATCTGATTTAACATTGCGACACTACTCAATTATTTTGATTACTCAGAATTTGTCAAGATATACTTTAGACAACACTTTTACCTCATCTATTAGACCAATGTATTGCTTGATTCTTTTCCCCGTTAACTTTGAAAAAAATATCTTCTAAGTTTTCCAGCTCCACTACTCCAGAAGAAAAAACTTGGGTCACTTTGAATGGTGTCGACCGCTTTGATTTAGCTTTCAGGGGAAAGGCTTAAACCTCGAGTTGAACAGTAACACCTAATCGCCTAGTTAGAAGTCTCATCCTTTGATTCTCTAATCATGGTCCCACTTTATCCTCTTCTTTTAAAGCTCAGCCCAATCGTAGGCTCGGATTCAAAACTCATCCATCTCATTGAATTGATCTAGCCTCATATCAAATGTGTTTTTCCAACTCAAGTTTAACTTCTTGAGTGCTCACAACACTTTATGTTCTAGCTTCACTAGCAAGTGACAAGACTTACAAAAGATTAGTAGGTAATGAGACATCTTGATAGGTGTCGTGAAAGCAGTTTGATACACCCAAAGAGCATCATCAAGTTTTCTAGTCCAATCACTTCTATTTGCATTAACGGTCTTGGCCAGAATAGTCTTGGTTTCTTTGTTCAACACCTACACTTTCCCACTAGTTTATGGTTGATAAGGTGTGACTACCTTGTGTTGATTCACCCCATACTTAGCCAGTGCAACCCAAAATAACTTGTTGGAAAAGTGAGAACCTTCATCACTTGTTATCATTCTTGGAACACTAAAACAAGAGAAAATGTTCTTTCTCAAGAATGCAACCAACACTTTTGCCTTCATTGTCTGCTAGAGCAACAACTTCTATGCATTTGGAAATGTAGTCCACGACTACCAAAATGTACTTAAGACCAAAAGAACTCACAAAGGGTGGGTCCTATGAAATCTATGCCACACATGTTAAATAACTCAACTTCCAGCATCTTAGTCATCAACATCTTATGGTGCCTAGAGATTCCTGTTACTAACATTGGTCACATGCCTTAACAAATTCATATGCATCTTTATGAATTGCTGGCCAATAGTAACCACTCTGCAAGATTTTTTGGCTGTCCGATCGCCTGCGTGATATCCCCCAACTAGAAATGAATGACACGCCTCTAAAATATTCATCATCTTTATTTCCAGTATACATCTCCTAATTACGTTATCAACACGATGTATGAATAAATAAGGTTCATCCCATAAATACCTTTTTACCTCATGTAGAAACTTTTTCCATTGGTGAAAGTTGAAGTTGTTTAGAATGATTTCACTGACAACATAGTTTGCAAAATCTGCATACCATGGTACCAAATCAAGAGTAGTAGCAAGAACCTGCTCAACAAGAAAATAATCATCAATTTACAACTCTTCTGAGATCTTCCATTCATTATCCAACCGAGATAGATGGCGTGCTACATGATTTTTGCACCCTTTTTCTATCTTTGACTTCAATGTCAAATACCTTAAGAACCAACATCCATCTTATAAGCCTTGATTTGGCATTTGCCTTTTCCATTAAGTATCTTAGCATTTCATGGTCAGTATGAACCACCACATTTATTTCCAATAAGTATGCCCAAAATTTTTCAAAATCATAAACCACACTAGGAGGTCCTGCTCTCTATAACCGTATAGTTCTTTTGTGCTCTATTCAATGCTTTACTAGCATAATAAATGGGATGAAAAATATTTTTCTTTTGTTTTCCAAGAACAGCCCCGAGTGCAACCCCTCTTACATCAAACATCACTTCAAATGGTTTGGACCAATCTGGAGCAATAATGATGGGGGCAATAACTAATTTTTCCTTAAGGCATTTGAAGACCTTCAATCAATCGTCATCAAATGGAAACTTGGTTTAATTTTCCAACAACTTTCAAAGTGGAAATGAATTTTTTTAAAAATTCTTTACAAACCTCCGGTAGAAACCTATATGGCCAAGGAAACTAGGTACCCCTTTCACCGAGATAGGAGGGGGTGTTTTTTCAATTACTTCTATCTTAGCTCGGTCGACCTCAATTCCTTTGGCTGAGATTTTATTCCCCAATATTGTGCCCTCTTTCACCATGAAGTGGTATTTTTTTCTAGTTAAGGATAAGGTTAAAATCGTCATAACGATGAAATGCATTTCCTAGGTTCACCAAACAACTCTCAAATGAGTCAACAACTACTGAAAATCATCCATAAACACTTCCAAAGTGTTTTATACCATGCCAAAGAAAATAGATATCATACACCTTTAAAAAGTGGCAGGTGTATTGCATAACCCGTACAATATTCTATTGAAAGCAAATGTTCTGTATGGAAAAGTGAATGTCATTTTCTATTGATCTTCAAGTCCAATCAATATTTGATTGTAACTTGAGTATCCATCTGAAAAGACATACCAACCCCTTCCTGCCAACTGACCTAGCATTTGGTCCATGAAGGGCATTGGAAAATGATCCTTAAGTGTCCATGATTTTAACTTCTAGTAGTCCATACATACCCTCCACCCAGTCACTGGCCTGAGTGGAATTAACTTATTTTTTTAATTTTCTACCACCGTCGTGCCTCTTTTTTTGGGGACACACTGGACTGGGCATGCCCATTTGCTATTAGAAATTGGGTAAACCATTCCTGCATCTAACAAATTTATTATTTCTTTCTTCACCACTTTTTGCATTGGTGGGTTGAGTCTGCCTTGGTTCTCAATAGTGGGGGTGCAATATTCTTCTAACTATTTCTTATGAGTACAGATCCACAGTGGAATACCTATGATGTCAGCAATCGTCAACCCAATAGACCTCTTATTAGTACTGAATAAGAGCATGAACTTGATACTCCACCAAATCATCTGTAATGATCACTGGTAAAGTATTACCTTAACCTAGAAACATATACCGAAGATGGCCCGGTAACTTCTTCAAGTCCAACACTGGTAGTTCTTCAATAGAAGGTTTTGCAGGCGGTGTTAGTCAATTTTTCAAGTCCATATCTAGCTTCTTAGTAGCATATAAATATGCCCCATTCCAATGAAAGCACCACAATCTCATTATATTCATTAATGCCTTCACTATAAAATTTCATTAAGACTGCAACTAAGGTCTCGACATCAAACCTTTCTTCAACTGGTACAACTAGATAAACCTCATCAATAACTGTGACTAAACTCATCTACCTTGGTTTCTTCATATAGTGGTAAATATCAAACTAAATTCTTCATCATTAAGCCTGAAATTTACCTTATTCCTCTCCATAATTACTACAAATCTCTTGGTTTCTAAAAACAGCCTACATAAGATTATGAGCACTTCAAAACCTACTTTGCAACCGAGGATTACAAAGTCTACAAAAAATATAAAGTTTGCCACTTTCAAAATCACGTCATAGAGAATACCAATCGGTCTCTTCACTGACAGGTCTGCCATCAATAACCTCATCGATGTTGGTTTGGGCACTCCTAAACCCAACTATTAATATATCGCCAAAGGAATTAAATTGATGTTGGCTTCAAGATCACAAAGTGCTTTAGCAAAACTAAGTGCTCCTATTGTACAAAGGACGGTGAATGCTCCCAGATCCAATTTCTTCTACACGAAAGATCTAGTAGCAATGGCACTACAATAATGAAGATTATCTATGGGCTCATAACTAACTGTTCTCTTCTTTGTCACGAGGTCCTTCATGAATTTAGAATATCCCTACATCTTTTCTAATTCCTCCACCAAAGGTACATTCACGGATAACTATTTTATCATAGCCATGAACTTACTGAACTTACCCTTATCTTCTTTATTCTTCAACCTATGTGGAAATGGAGGAGGAGGTTGAGGAATATTGTTTAGTGGAATATCTGATTCTTTCCCATTCTTTTTGCTCAACTCATCGCCATTCCTTCTATTAGGAGTTTGCCTAACATCAGCCTTCTTCCCACTTGCTTCTTTTAACTTTTCCAAATCTGTTGGGTCATTTTTTAGATCACCATATTTCTCTAAACTTCATCATCTGATACAACATCATCAACATGAAACTTCACATAGACTATGGTATCGGTAACACTTCACCGTTGTGGTAATAGCTAAACATGTACCATCATTTCTTAAATTTTGGATTGTATCACTTGGTAGGGTTCTATTTTTCTGCTTGTTGAAAGTTATTGTCAACTAACTCACCTGATGTTTTAAATGCTTAATTGAGGTGGAATATGAATCAACCAGCTGGCTCATTATATACAAATCACTCTTCATCTCCTTAACACCTGCGTCAGTGGATTCCACTCCTTTCAGTAGCTTAGCCACCATAGCATTCATAGACAACTTTCCATAATCACTCATAGCATTATTATGATTTCTAGGTGGCACATATAATCTACTTAGGTCTTTTTTGTTTTTCCAATTCCCTTGATCCCAGTATCTATAACGAGCTTTGTCATAGTGATTATCCTTTTGATAGTTTCGACCTTGGTTACCTTACACATTGGCCTGGTAACCCCCTGGTTGTTCAAATAGTTCACTTATTCCCTAGAATTAGATTTAACAACTCTGTTATGAGACCCTACTAACTTTACATTCTCAACATTGCTCTCTAATAAGTGTTTAATCAATAAATCCAATTGAGTCTTAAGATATAACATATCTTAATCGTGTTCCTCTTCTCATTGATACTGTTCTACTGACATGCCAACTGAATATGTATTGCTTGCTACCTCAGAATCCCTAGTATACTAAGATCTACTAGTCTTTGTCAACCTATCCAAAATCTAAGTAGTCTCAATAGAAGTACGTGCCCTAAAAGCACCACCAGCTGCATTATCAACTATTGGCTTTGTGTTAGAATTCAATGCTCTATAGAATGTTCCATCAAATATTTATCAGTTAACTTGCGATTCAGACATTGAATTAAATTCTTCTTGAATATCAACCAAGTTTCATGTAGTTCCTTTTCGTTACTTGAGCCGGGGGTCTTTCGGAAACAGCCTTTCTACCTCATCAGAGGTAGAGGTATGGACTGCGTACATCTTACCTCCCCCAGACCCCACTAAGTGGGAATACACTGGGTTTGTTGTTGTTGTTGTTGTTGTTGTTTCATGTAGTTCCTCCTTAGGTAGATTCCTAATATTACTAATCTCGCCCCCCAATTGTAACATCTGGGATAGAAAAAAGAACCTTTCTGGGAAAGCTCTTTTCAATTGCCTCCAGTTTGTTATAGAATCAGGTGCAAGCTCAGTCAGCCATAAAGTTGCCTCCCCAGGAAAAGACAATGGAAATAACCTTAAGTGAATTGCATTTTTCCCAACTCTTGGATAATTAAAAGACTTATAAATGATGATAAAGTTTGCCAGATGCATGTTCAGATCATCTCTGGGTAGTCCACCAAATAATCCTTTTAGGTCCAACAATTGTATCATTGTATTAGTGATATTGAACTTCAATCTAGGAGCTAGTAGGGGGTAGCATATTTCCCCAGTGGCACCAACCTCATCTAAATCAGCTTCATCTTCATCATCCAAAGCAAAGTTAGCCGCAGGCTATTAGCACCCTCTACCCCATGCTCACTAAGTTTGGTTAGCTAGAGTGATTTTTTCAACTTGTGACCTATTCATAAGATCAACCAACTCATCATCACCGAAGTCTTTGTTCTCATTATTCTGACGAAGACCAAGTACACCTAAATTCTGTTGGTTTGGTTGTTGAGTGGCTAGTATAACCAATTTTCTGCTTCATATTGTGCTTCTATATTTCCCCTCAAAGTTTTAGGAAGTGCATGATCGAATGGAAGTAGTAGTTCACTAGAACTACAAGTTCATGGCATGCACAAGTGTTAGAGTGTAATACAAAAAAATAATAAATAAAAGTAAAATTAGGAAATGATACTACAAGTCAAATAACTCTACAACTTAATTGACAACCATATTTCTCGGCAACTGCACCAAAATTTGATAGGCCCAAATTACAACTTCTTTCAAGAAGTGTAAGTGGTTATTGTCATATATAGGACCAAACAAAGGTTAAAGTTGAATCCCACATGGAATAGGGTGCTAATTAAGAATTCTATGATTTAAGTGACTGATAACCAATAATTTCCATAAGATGGGGGATTGTATTGTAACAAACTATAATCAATGTTTTAATTGTAGTTGGAAACATGGTGTTAATTTTGTAGAGGTGTTAATCAATGTTGAATTTGAACTAAGGTTGTGGTTACTATGGATAATGTCATTATTGCTTGTCAGTTATTAGGTGTGATCTTCATTACTTGTGGGAAACATAAGATTATCAATGGCTACAGTTTACCTAAGTATTTTTCAGCCTACTTAGATATTTAGTTTCTTAATTCTTTCAAAATTAAAGAACCCTTTTATTTTAGATTGATTTTATCTTGAGTTGGTCAATCTCATTAAAGCATTGACTATTAGAGAGAAAACTAATGTTTTTAAATCCTTGTTGATAATCCACATCTTGTTGTTAATCCTTTATTTAAAGCGAACTAACTTAAGGCATATTCTACTGTTTACAACTAATAAAAATGAATTAAAATGACAAAATTATCAATGTGAATCCCACAATTATTCAAATCTAAATGAAACTAACAATTAAATAATAAATATACCTGTAACGCCCCAAATTTGATACCCGAAATGCTACATGGTGCTAGCAATCTCGAAGGACCACAAGCTAATCCATGACTGATATCTGTAACTGAGCACTGAATAATATACTGTATAAATATAGAATAAAAGAGCTGAAATACAATAAGGTTCAAATAGCTGATAAAACATAATATCTGGAAATACGATAATTAATACCAAAACTGAAATAAATTGTCGGAACATGCTAGTCTGAAAGCCTCTAAACTGTCTAAAAATTATGAAGTTGATGGGACATGTCCCCAACTAACTCCGTCTACTAAAACTAAAATAATAAAGTAATGAAATAATCACGCTATCCCTGAATAATAAGGACTCACTGCAAATCTACAGTTGCTGGCTGAATTTGAAGCTAGGTGAGATCGGGAACTTGAGCGTTTGAACCTATGGTATAAAATACCATAGCGTAGAAGAAAAGTATACATCAGTCTATCTAAATGTACTAGTATGCAAAGTGAGGTAGTCTAAATGCATGCGGTTCATATGCATGAACAATACTAACTGATTGAATAACACGAACGTGAGAATACATGCATGAATGAGTAACTATAAATGAGATCACTATAATACTTAATACTGAGTCTGAATGCTGATAACATGATTTTTGTATAACTGATATACTGTTAACTGAGTGATTGTGTCTGATAGTCCTGATTATGATGGAACCATCTGAGTTTCGTACTAAACTGAGTGACTGTATCTGAAAGTCCTGAATTTGAAACACTATCTAAGTTCTTTTACTGAGACTAAGATTGAGACTGTGGGAGGTAATCATCTAACCGACATACCCCAAATCTGAACTGGTGGGGTCCAACCTGTAAGTCAAGATGGAAGGTTATCAGTACCGTGCCACGGGTAAAGACAAGTTGTGAATTAATCATCTCTGACAGGGAGCTCTTCCGTCAACCACTCCTAGTAGGAAAAATAAAATAAGATGTAAAATCCCTAGACTCATAGGGGTATAACTCAACCTACGCTGGCTACATAGTTTTGGAATACAAGGATTGCTTTAAAGGATCACACCCTCTACTGGCTGATAGGTGAGCCCTCATACCTGGGTTCACTCGGTGCTGAATCATATTCCAAACTGAATAGACACTGAACTAATTTTCTAGTTCATACTAGGCTTGACTGAGCTGTCACTAATTTTGTTACTGACTGAACTGGACTAATTTCACTAAGTTTCGTTGGCTGATGGAATACTACTGAGATTTGATAACTGACTGAGATTACTGAGTACTGTGAAGGACTGGATTGATACTGAATTTACTGAGTTTTCTTGAGTCATGTGACTAACTGAATTCTAAGAATCATGGTTTGACTTAGAGTTTATTAAAACTGACGTTGGCTCTAGGCACATAACTAAATTATTGAGTACAAGTACCCCCAGGACTCGATAGAATGAAACTAACAAGACATGACACTTCTCTGAATATATAACCATAGGCCAACATTCATAATACAATCATTGGGGGATTTTATGATGCACTTGATATTCATAATCTTGTACATAGATAGGAATTCATTCAAACATATCATAATTTCGTAGTTCTAGTCTCATGAGCATTCCATCAAACAACTAGAAAACATAGATTTAGCATGGGAGTCATTTTGAACATCTAGTTGTAGCCCAAGTTCATCATTTAGATCAACAAAGGGTAATAAAACACAATTCTACTCACTTAGGCATTTTATCAAACACATGGGATACATATACTTAGGCTTGGGCATGAACACTAAACAATTACATCTTGGCTACTTTAATCAACTCAATTTCATGAAATTCAATCCACATGCTAACATAATATCAAGGAATACATAAAGATTCCATCATGGAAATCATACAAATCGACAACATGGATACAATTTCAATCCACAACATGAACATCATTATTTAAGCTTAAAAAAATGGTTTCTTGAACTCCAAGGATGAAAGGAATCCATGGATAAATACTTTACATAACTAGGTAGATGATTTCTTGAAGATTGATGGAGGAAAGCTTGAATCCTTGGCTTGAAATTGATCACCTAGGGTTTTTTGTTCTTGAGAAATTGTGAAATAAGGAATGTATTTTGCCAAAAGAGGGATAAATTTTGTGTTTATGAGGGATGAAGGTCGAGGAAAATGACCTAATTACCCTTAAGGATGCGGTCATTAAATGACTAAAATTGGGGACCGACGTATTGAGCGACGCGGAGCGTCAATGGCTCCAATGCGACACTCGACGTGTCACGCCATGACAGCACTAAGTCTCTGTACTTTTGGCTCTGGCAACCTACAATAATGTTAACCAACATGATAGGTGATGCATCACACGAAGATCGCATTGGTCCACTATTTTGGGACACCTAACATGGTATAAACAAGGTCCAAAAAATCCAAAACTTGTTAAAAAATACCTATTAACCTCCGTGATCATGAATTAGCAAGAATACCCACTATTAAAGGACATTAAAGTCGCAAAATAAGATTGTCAACTTTCGAAGGCCAAAAATAAACTAAGTATGGAAACTTAGCTAGAATTTTCTAAGTCCGAGACCCCTTTAATAAGCTTAAAGGAATGAATTAAGCTTATGAATTATGCGGGGTCTTAAGTTATCTCTCCCTTGGAAATATTAATTCTCGAATAAGACTGACTGAGATGGGAGAAATGATAAGCTGAAGTACATACTGAACATGAACAACTGAAACATAAGTACATGACTAACATGACTAATAAGCTGAATGTAGTATACTAAACATGTATATCGGATGTATGAATGTTGACTCAATGAATGCACGACTGGGATTACTGGTAAGCTGAATTTATCAAGTTAAGCATGCATATCTGATGCGTGAATACATGACTAAACTGACACATGAACATATGACTGAGTATGCAATGGTAATTGATACCAAGTTTATAATAGAATCTGAACATGGAACTGAGTGAATTAATGGAAGACTATTACCTTAAACCAAAAATACTGATGATCAAGAGATCACTTACTGGGAACACGTGAGTGGGAACATGGGAACATATCTAATCCTAAAGTGTGGTATATAAACTAAATATCGTGATCTGAACTGAGCACCTTAAATACGTTACTTATGGCTGAGGTCGGAGTTTGAGGGTCAACTTATGAGTACCCTTTACTCCTAACTATATTCATTATGGGGCGAGAGGGTGGTATATTTATGTCATAAAAGTTTGGGGGATTATAGTGTACCTCCCACTTGGGACACTAGGTCCCTCAAAGAATACTGATTTTGCTGAGATACTGAGAAAACCTAGGGCGATGCACAAGGCACCTACGAACTAAATTATTACTGAATATCTTGGATCTGAAACTAAGACATGGTGAACGAAGTTGAGGATGCAACTAAATGGTTGTTCCATCTTAGAATGATCACATTCGTGGGACTTCAGATAGTGCAACTAGATGGAATGAAGGGAAACCACACCATCCAAACTTGTTTGGCTAACTACTAAACTGAATTACTAGCTGCTTAAACTAACTCATACTAAAAACTTATACTTAACTGAAGTATTTCTCTAGCACTCTTTCAACTATACTCTCCACCTTAGTACAACACGTCACTCATGACTACCAAAAATATTCACATGGGTATTGAGCACAACTGCTTAAATATACTGGTCATCTGATTAACTGAAGGATTAATAGCTACATACTAGGCTTGCAATACTTAACTGAACTTAGTCTGAACAACTGGACTGAAATTGCAGAGTATAATGTATAGAAGGTAATGACTGACTGGTTAACATGAGGTAACTAAGCATGAGTGAATGAAAACTGTAATACCTTAAGAATACAAGATTAGGCATCTAACATGTTTAGAAAACATTCTGTAAACTGGGGTACTGAAATACTAATAACTAAGTAACTGATTGCCGTATGCTATAGTCGAGAAATCCTGAAACTAAACTGAGTTACTGAACTAATTACCTGGCTTGGACTGGGACTGAGATTGTAGCTAAGATGGTAATTGAGACTGTAATCGTAACTAAGACTGTAACTGAAATTGAATGCTTGTTTTTGATAATCGAGGTTTAGAATGCTACTGAAGTACTGAATTCTGATGGCTAAGTAACTAATAACTAAAAGGCATGGTCCTGTAGGACTATCTGAGTCCTTTACTAAATATTGATTACTGAACTGACACTGTAACTGAGGCTTGAGGGATAGAGCATAACCACCACGGATTCACCAAAGGATCAAAATTGATGTAACACCCTGATTTTCTAAATTGAAACGCTACACGGTTCTCATGACCCTAAGGGACCACAAGCTAACCCATGACTAATATCTGTACCGATACATTACACTATATATCATAATAATACATAAAAACATAAACATGTAGGCCATAAGGTTCAACTGAATAAAGAATCTAGTAAAATAACATCCATATGGGTGAAAGATACCCAAAACAATTGAAAACTGAATCAAATCTGAACTAAATATGAAAGCCTCTAAACACTATCTGAATAAGGATTTGAAGGAAAATGTCTCCAACTAACTCCATAAACTGATAGATAACTGAAATAATAAATGAATAAATCGAATCATATCATCCTTGAATAAAGAGAACTCACTGCAACTTTGTATACTGGGATGCGACTGCTACTGCTGGTCCAAAACTCATGTCTCTGAACCTATGGTGTAATATAAAGAGAAAGTACCATAGCATGAATGCATCAGTACAACTGGAGTACTGAGTATACAATTGAGGTAGGCTGAACATAAATAGGGTTACATAAATGAGCAATGCTAACTGACCGACTAATATGAATGTGAGAGTGCAAACATAATACATAATAACTGGAAACGTAACTATGTAATAGTGGATCTGTACGCTAATACATGATTTACTGATTTCTGACATGACTGAAACTATGGTTCTATCAACATGGGTGACTGTGTCTGACAGTCTTGGGTCTGATAGAACTATTTGAGTTCAGTACTATAACTGAATTTGACTGTATCTGGCAGTCCTGGTATACTGATATCTGAAGAACTATCTGGATTCTTTTACTGAGACTGAGCCTAAAACTATAGGAGGTAGTTGTTTAACCAACATACCCCAATAAGTTGGGGTCCAATCTCTACCCCGACTAGAGGGGTGTCAATACTGCGCCACTAGTAAGGACAGTTCTGAGTGACCATCAACTAGCAGGTACTTAAATGAGAATGGTGGGAACCCTCAACTGACAGGTTAAGCCACCTCATCAACCCTTGTATGATAGGTTAAGATGTCTCAACCTACACTGGCTACGTAGTTCTAGAACACAAAGATGACTGCTAAGAATCACACCCTAAACTGGCAGGTGAGTTCCCATCCTTGGGTTCATATGGTGCTAACTTCTACTCCTATCTGAAGAGACTGAATATGATTTAACTGACTGTGCAAGGACTGAGTAATTGACTTCTATTGACTGACGAAATAGCACTACTATCTGAGATTTTGTTGAGATCATGAGCTTTCAGAGGTTTCTTGAGTCACATGACTGACTGAGTTCTATAGATCATGGATTGACTGAGATTATTGGGGTAACGTGACTTGGCTCTAGGAACACAACTATATTTTTCAAGTACTAATACCCCCAGGACTCAATGGAAGGAAACTGACACACATGACATGACTTGATCACAAGATTTGAGTCCACAAATTCATAATATCGTCCATAAGGGATTTCATACTAAGAATGGTTATCAACAATGTATTGCACAGAAGGATTTCATGTCACATAGAAGTACTTGCACACCCTTAATATCATGTTCATTGCATAATCATACTAGTAACACATATCAATAGCATGGAAGTTCATGTGGAATCATCTTAAGAGTTGACATAGCTTGTCATTTAAATACTATGGGGTCATGGCAACATGATTTTTAGCATTCTAGGCATTTTAACAAACACCTTGCATGCGCACTTTGGGGCATAGGTTTTCTCAACAATTTTAATCATCTTGAACCACCTAAATTCATGGGTTTTAACTACAAGCATGCATACATCTTGGAAGTCAACTAAATTAATGTCTTGAATCTTAAACAATGATCATTAACATAAAAAACATCACATAACAACAAGGAAATCAAAGTTTCTCATTTAAAAGCATGGTTCTTGAACTCTATGAATGAAAGGGGTCCATAGATGAACACTACGCATGCCTGACTCAAGGTTCTTGATGTTTTTGAACTTGAAGGATTTGAAATCCTTTGATTCTTGAAGAAGATTGGGTCTTGTTCTTGGGGATTAAATTCAGAGAGAAACCTTAGTTTTTGTTCGTGAAATAATAATGAGCATAATGGCTGAATTCAGACTTATCTGGGTATATATAGGTGAGTGGTAAGTGACCAAAATATGCTTGTTAAAATGACCTGGAAATAAACTAAATGTGGCATGTGACAGTCCGAATGATGGTCCATCAGACCCTTGATTATCCGTCACTTATCCAATCAGACGTGTACCGGAAATGGGGTTCACTGGATAAGAGTTGACAGCCTGGATGACGATCCCTCACTACTTTGATGATCCATCAACTCGTCCTCCAGTCCTTATCCTGTACATGTCTCAACTACCTTGGCTATGAAGGTCAAAGTGGCAGTCCATCACTTATGTAGAGGTCTGTCAACTTAGCCGTCATACCTGGGTGTTTCCGACAGTTCCAAGTAAAACGTCCATAACTTCCTCATCTGATGTCGAATTTGGACAAAATTTGTACCGTTGGAAAGAACTCAATTTTCCACGTGATAGAAAGTGAAAATCTCAAAAATACCACGTGTACAAAGATAGGTTTACATTTTAAAGTAAGTCCTAGCATCCTTGAGATGATTTCTAGCTAGGAAAAAGGCATGGGTATTACAATATCTCCCCCTTGAGAACATTCATCCTCGAATGGAACTAATTGAGAGGGGAAATAATAATCAGAACATGAGTAGCTGGAACATGATCTTATGACTGAAAAAATGAACGCGTTATACTGAACATGCATATATGATGCACGTGTAACTGATTCATGAATGCATGACTGAGGTTCTCTCAATGAGAATGCATATCTGATGCATAATTATTTACTGGACTGATACATGTATGCATGACTGAATATGCAATGGTACTTGATACCAAATTTGTGATGGAGCATGAACAAAAAAAGAAATATTGAGTTGTATTAAATACTGAACGTAAAACTGAATAAGCTTAAGGAGGACTATTACCTTGAGCTTGATCTAGGTTGGCAGAGAAAAGGTGAGGTTACTTGGTACGCATGTCTTCTTCTGCTTCCCAAGTAGCTCCCTCAATGGAATGATTTTGCCAAAGAACTTTGACTAGAGGGACTTCTTTGTTTCTCAGCCTATGAATCTGATAGTCTAAAATTTTGACTGGAATCTCTTCATAAGAGAGGTTGCCCTGAACATCAATGTTCTGAATAGGGACTACAACTGTTGGGTCACCTATGTACTTCTTGAGCAAAGAGACATGGAAGACCGGATGAACTGAGGCTAGATCTGAAGGCAATTCGAGCTCATAAGCTACCTTGTCGAAGCGACTGAGAATCCTGAAGGGACCGACATAACGGGGACTGAGTTTGTCTTTCTTGCCGAACCTCTTCACTCCCTTCATGGGAGAGATTTTGAGATAGAAATAGTCATTGACCTCGAACTAGAGATCCTTTCTATGAACATCTGTATAAGACTTCTGTCGGCTCTGAGCAGCCCAAAGTCTCTCTCTGATCAACTGAACTTTCTCTAAGGCGTCTTATACTAAGTCAGGACCAATGACTGAGGCCTCACTAACTTTGAACCAACCAATTAGAGATCTACACCTCCTACTATAGAGAGCTTTAAATGGAGCCATCTGAATACTGTAATGATAACTATTGTTGTATGCAAACTCAATCAAGGGAAACTGGTTGTCCCAACTTTCCTTGAAATCAATTGCACACGCCCTTAGCAAATCTTCAAGAGTCTGAATGGTCCTCTCTTCTTGGCCATCTGTCTGAGGATAAAATGTTGTATTGAGATGGACTTGGGTACCATGACCCTTTTAGAATGCTTTCTAAAAGTGAGAGGTAAACTATGTACCTCTGTCTGAGATGATAGATAATAAAATACCATGTAATCTGACCAACTCCCTGATATAGAGTTTGGCGTAATCCTCGGCTGAATAAAAGGTAAGAACTGGAAGGAAATGAGCTGACTTGGTCATTCTGCCTACACTGACCAAAATAGAATCATGCTATTGACGAGTTTGAGGCAAACCTATCATGAAATCCATATTCACTTCTTCCCACTTCCAAGTAGGAATAGTGAACTCCTGCATGGACCTACTAGGTTTCTGATGCTCTATCTTAACCTGCTGATATTTAGAGCACTTAGCCACAAACTCTGCAACATCTTTTTTCATCCCACTCCACTAATAGATCTCCCACAAGTCGTGATATATCTTAGTGGACCCTGGATGAATAGAGTATCGTGCACCATGTGCCTCTGCAAAAATTTGCTTCCTCAAGTCATCTACACCTGGAACATACAAACAACCCTGACAACGAAGAACACCATCTCTCTCTTGGGAGAAAGCCTCTACTTTTTGATTCTGAACTGACTCTTTCAACTTGATAAGGCTGGGATCCCTGTTTTGCTTTTCTTTCACCTCAGAAACTAGAGATAACTCTGAACTACTCTGAACACATACGCCACCCTATGAAGAGTCGACTAAGCGAACACCTAGTCTGGCAAGCTGATGAATTTCCTGGTTTATCTTTTTCTTAGCATCCTCTACGTGAGAAACACTACCCATGGAGAGTCTACTGAGAGCGTCGGCCACAACGTTGGCCTTTCCTGGGTAATAAAGAACACTCATGTCATAATTATTTAAGAGCTCTACCCACCTTCTCTGATAAAGATTGAGATCTTTCTGAGAAAATACATACTGGAGACTCATACGATTTGTGAAGACATCTACATGAACTCCATATAAATAATGCCTCCAAATCTGTAAGGCAAATACTATGGCTGCTAACTCAAGGTCATGAGTAGGATAATTCTTCTCATGGGGTTTTAGTTGTCTGGAGGCATAGGCTATGACCTTACCATGCTGTATGAGGACACAATCTAAATACGCTCTGGACGCATCACAATAGACTACAAAAGCATCTGAACCATCTAGAAGGGCTAGAACTGGAGCTGAGGTAAGTCGAGTCTTCAACTCTTGAAAACTCTTCTCGTAAGAATCTGACCACTGAAACTTAAACTTCTTCTGAGTCAATCTGTACATAGAAGATTTAATAGAAGAAAATCCCTCAATAAAGTGTCTATAATAGCCAGCCAAACCTAAGAAACTCCTAATATTTGATGGAGAGACAGGGCGAGGCCAGTTTTTTACCGCTTTAATTTTCTGAGGATCTACTTTAATGCCATCACCGAAAATAATATGACCAAGGAATGGTAATGATCTTAGACAAAATTTGCACTTACTGAACTTGGCGAACAACTGATGATCTCTGAGAGTGTGAAGAACAATTCTGAGATGATCTAAATGATCACGCTCTGTGCGAGAATAGACCAGAATATCATCTATGAAGACTATGATGAACATGTCCAAGTACTGCTTGAACACCTGATTCATCAAGTACATGAAAACTGTAGGGGCATTGGTAAGAACAAAGGACATGACTAATTTCAAGTGACCATACCAAGTACGAAAAGCTATCTTTGGGATATCACATTCTCTAACTTTGATCTAATGATAGCCTGATCTGAGGTCTATCTTGGAGAAATAACTGGCACCCTAAAGTTGGACAAACAAATCATCTATTCTAGGAAGCAGATACCTGTTCTTAACCGTGACTTTGTTGAGCTGAAGATAATCAATACACATCCTGAGTGAATCGTCTTTCTTGCGTACGAATAAGACTGGTGCACCCTATGGGGATACACTGGGCGTGACGAATCCCTTATCTAAGAGATTCTTCAATTGATCTTTCAGTTTCTTAAGTTCTGCTGGTGTCATTCTGTATGGTAAAATAGAAATAGGCTGAGTATCTGGGAGAAGGTCTATGCCAAAGTCTATTTCCCTTTCGGGAGGAATGCCTGGAAGATCTTCGGGAAAGACATTTGAATATTCATTAACCACTGGGACTGATTCAAGACTGGGAGATTTAGAACTAGAATCCTTTACATGCATGAGATGATACACACACCCCTTTGAAATCATTTTTCTGAAGGTAGAGCTGACCCCTGAAAGATGAAGTACTACCCTTCTACTCTAGGATGAGCTTATTCGAGAACTAAAATTGAACTATCCAGGTTCTGCAGTTGACTGTGGCATAGCAGGAATGAAGCTAATCTATGTCGAGAATGACATCAAAATTAGTCATCTCTAATTCAACTAAATCTGTTGATGTGGATTTCTGAATATCATAACCGAGTAGTTCCTATATACCCGTCGAGCAATGATGGTTTTACCCACTAGGGTAGAGACTGAGAAGGGCTCTGCTAAAATTTTGAGACTGATTCCAAAATTGCCTGCTATGTATGGAGTAACAAAAGGCAAGGATGCCCTTGGATCTAGCAAAGTATAAACATAAACATGGAAAATCTATAATGTACCAGTAACGAAATCAGGAGAATTTTCCTGATCCTATCAATTTTGAAGAGCGTAGAGTCTATTTGGGCATTGCCCACTAGTAGCACTAAAAGTGGCACCCTGCTGGTTTGGGCGACCAAACTAAGCTGTGGAATAATTTTCCTGACCCTGATAATTAGATTGAGGACAATCTTTGAATCTGTGGCCTGGCTTTCCACAATTGTAACAAACATCACTACCGGCTCTGCAAATACCTTAGTTGTTCTTACCATAAGTTTGACATAGGGGATTAGTGGGCATTGCTGACACTGCCCTGAGATTTAGAGTCGGGTGCTCTATCTCTAAACTAAGGAAATGGAGCACTGGCTGAATAATAAACTGAAGCTGATGACTTGGGAAAAAACTGGGAATGATTTCCTCTCTCTGATTTGGGCTGAGCAAAACTGAAACTGCCTGATCTTGCTTTTTTATTTTGCCTCTCCCTAGCCCTAACCTTTTGCTTATTTACTTGCTGAGCATGGTTCATGAGCCTGGGTAAAGTCATATCACTATTTAGCATTGCAGATCTACACTTATTTACCATGGTATCATTCATTCCTAACACCAACTTTCTCATCTTAGCCCTGTTGTTTGCATCCACATGAGGGGCATATCTAGCTAGCTGAGTTAATCTGAGAGAATACTCTCTAACCGTCATATTTCCCTGGCTGAGGTTGATAAACTCAAGAACTTTGGCCTCTCTCAGCTCTTGTGGAAAGAATCTTTCTAAGAAAGCCGTGACAAATTCCTCCCACTCTATAGGACCTGCATCCTCTAACCTTTCAAACTTCTACTATTTGTACCAAGTGTGAGCAACATCTTATAACTGGTATGCGGCTAACTCGGTGCTATAAACAGAAGTAACTCCCATGATGTCAATGACCTTCTGTACTTGGTCAATGAACTCCTGAAGGTCTTCATCAAACTTAGACCCGAAGAAAGATGGAGGGTTCATTCAGGTGAAGTCCCGAATTCTAGCTGCTGTGAAATTAGCCACTGGATTGGCTGAAATAGCTGATGGTTGTTCATTCTGGGTAGCCACGGACTGAGCAAGTGTTGTGAATACGGTTCTAAACTCTGCATGAGAAATATGCTCGGCCAAAGGGTCTTCGGGCTGAGGAACTAGCTGGTTTCTTCTCTTTGGAGGCATATTCTAAAATAAGAGAAGAACAGATTAGATTGAGAGTTTAACTTGAGATTATGCTCACTAGCACGACATGAATACTGAAAGAAGGAAAACTGTTCCTAAAACATCTCATAGCCTCTTGTACATAAATGTGGCGCGCAACACACCCATGCACAAGACTCTACTAGATGCGGCTTTCAGACTTCCTAGGACTCTATTAAACCTTAGGCTCTGATACCAAGTTTGTAACACCCTAATTTTTTGAACCTAAATACTACACAGTACTCATTACCCTGAGGGACCACAAGTTAACCCATGACTGATATCTGTACCTATACGCTACAATGTATATCATAATAATAAGGAAAACATAAATATGTAGGCCATAAGGTTCAACTGAATAAAGAATCTGGTAAAATAACATCCATATGGGTGAAAGATACCTAAAATAACTGAAAACTGAATCAAATCTGAACTAAATCTAGAAGCCTCTAAACACTATCTGAATAAGGAGTTGAAGGAACATGTAACTAACTCCATAAAATGATAGGTAATTGAAATAATAAATGAATAAATTGAATCATATTTTCCTCGAATGAAGAGGACTCACTGCAACTTTGTATAATAGAATGCGACTGCTACTGCTGGTCCGAAACTCGTGTCTATGAACCTATAGTGTAACATAAAGAGAAAGCATCATAGCACAAATACGTCAGTACAACTGGAGTACTGAGTATACGAGTAAGGTAGGTTGAAAATAAATAGGGTTCTATGCATGAGCAATGCTAAATGATCGACTAATATGAATGTGAGAGTGCAAACATACATACATAATAACTGGAAACGTAAATACCTAATAGTGGATTTGTACACTAATACATGATTTACTGATTTCTGACATGACTGAAACTATGGTTTTATCAATATGGGTGACTGTGTCTGACAGTCCTGGGTCTGATGTAACTATCTGAGTTCCGTACTATAACTAAATTTGACTGTATCTGGCTGAAGAACTATCTGGGTTCTTTTACTGAGACTGAGCCTAAAACTATGGGAGGTAGTTGTTTAACCAACATTCCCCAATAAGTTGGGGTCAAATTTCTATCCTGATAGGAGGGGTGTCAATACCGCGCCATTAGTAAGGACAATTGTGAGTGACCCTCAACTGGAAGGTACTCAAATGAGAATGGTGAAAACCCTCAACTGACAGGTAAAGCCACCTCATCAAACCTAGTCTGATAGGTTAAGATGTCTCAACCTACGCTGGCTACGCAGTTCTGGAACATAAGGATAACTGCTAAGAATCACACCCTAAATTGGCAGGTGTGTTCCCATCCTTGGGTTCACTAGGTGCTAACTTCTACTCCTATCTAAAGAGACTGAACATAATTTAACTAACAGTGCAAGGACTGAGTAACTAACTTTCATTGACTAATGAAATAATACTACTATCTGAGATTTTACTGAGATCATGAGATTTTAGAGGTTTCTTGAGTCATATGACAGGCTGAGTTCTATAGATCATGGCTTGACTGAGATTATCGGGGTAACGTGACTTGGCTCTAGGCACACAACTATATTTTTTGGGTACAAATACCCCTAGGACTCGATGGAAGGAAACTGACACATATGACATGACTTGATCATAAGATTTGAATCCACAATTCATAATATCGTACATAAGGGATTTCATACTAAGCATGGTTATCAACAATGTATTGCATGGAAAGGATTTCATGTCACATGGAAGTATTTGCGCAACCTTAATATCATGTTCATTGCATAATCATACTAGCAACATATATCGATAGCATCAAAGTTCATGTGGAATCATCTTAAGACTTGACATAGCTTGTCATTTAAATACTATGGGGTCATGAGAACATTAGCATTCTAGGCATTTTAACAAACACCTTTTATGGACACTTTGGGGAATAGGTTTTCTCAACAATTTTAATTATCTTGAACCACCCAAATTCATGGGTTTTAACTAAAAGCATGCATACATCATGGAAGTCAACTTAAATTAATGTATTTAAGCTTAAACAATGATCATTAGCATGAACAACATCACATAACAACAAGAAAATCAAAGTTTCTCATTTAAAAGCATCGTTCTTGAACTCTATAAACGAAAAGGGTCCATAGATGAACACTATGCATGCTTGACTCAAGGTTCTTAATGTTTTTAAACTTGAAGGATTTGAAATCCTTTGATTCTTGAAGAAGATTGGGTCTTGTTCTTGGGGATTAAATTCAGAGAGAAACCCTAGTTTTTGTTTGTGAAATAAAAATGAGCATAACGGCTGAATTCAGGCTTATCTGGGTATATATAGGCGAGTGGTAAGTGACCAAAATATCCCTGTTAAAACGACCTAGAAATAAAATGAACATGGAATGTGACGGTCCAACTGACAGTCCATTAGACACTTGACGGTCCGTCACTTAGCCCGTCAGACGTGGACCAGAAATGGGGTTCACTGGATAAGAGTTTATGGCCTAGATGACAGTCCGTCACAACTTTGACAATCCTTCAACTCGTCCATCAGTCCTTATCCAGTACGTGGCTCAACTGCCTTGGATATGATGATCAAAGTGGCGGTCCGTCACTTATGTGGAGGTCCGTCAACTTGGCCTTCATAACTGGGCATTTCCGACAGTTCCAAGTAAAACGTCCATAACTTCCTCGTCTGATGTCGGATTTGAACAAAATTGGTACCATTTGAAGCTAACTCAATTTCCATGTGTACAAAGATAGGCTTACATATCAAAGTAAGTCCTATCATCCTTGAGATAATTTCTAGCTAGGAAAAAGGTATGGGTATTATAACTGAGAGTATGTGACATAATCTGAGTTTGGCTGATCACTAGGAGTGGAGCAGGAGTCATGAGCTGCATGAACTGAGCCTGGAATATCTGTGTTTATTGGACATAATTCTTAACACTGGGTAAACTAGAAATCCTCATACTAGGAACTTGAAACACATACTATTCTATGAAAAGCGCATGGATATAAGTTGTATTTGTGGGACTGAAACGTAAAGCATGCATATGTATCATGATGGTTGAAGTAAAAAAATTTTCAGTGAGGTAGGAATGGGTAGGGAATCATCTTCCCTTATGGATTTCCTACACATACTGGTATTACTACTAGAACTTGAAGGCCTGACTTTCTGAGATATCATAAGCGGACAGTCCCTGTATTCCCACTGGGCTATGATGGGTTGTCCTAATGGGTGGAGACTGAGAAAGGTCCTATTAACATTTGATCTGAACTTAAATTTGACTGCTATGTAAAGATTTACAAAAGAAAAATAAGCTCCTGAATTCTGCATGGGAGACATGCTCGTCCAAGGGATCTGCCTGAACGTGCTGAGGGGCTGACTGATTTTTGTTTCTTCTTTTGGGAGGCATGTTCTATAAATGAAAAGGGGAAAATAGATTAGAATGAGAGTTAAATTTGATCTCATGCTCAGTGGCATAACATGAATATTAAAATAAGGGAAACTATTCCTAAAACATCTTATAGCCTTTTGTACATAAATATGGGGCGCAACATACCCGTGCGCAAGACTCTACTAGATATTTCTTTTTATAATTCCTAGAACTCTATTGAACCTTAGGCTCTGATACAAAGTTTGTAACACCCCAAATCTAATACCCAGAACATTACATAGTGCTAGCAATCTCAAAGGACCACAAGCTAACCCATGACTGATATATGTAACTGAGCACTGCATTACTGTATAAATGAAAAGTAAAAGGGATGAAAGGCCACAAGGTTCAAATATCTGATGAAATATAACATCTGGAAATCGATATATCAATACTGAAATAGATATAAACTGTCTTAACATGATAGTCTGAAAGCCTCTAAACTGTCTTAAAACTATGGAGTTGATGGGACATGTCCCCAACTAACTCCATCTACTGAAATTGAAATAATAAAGTAATGAAATGATCATGCAATCCTTGAAAGATGAGGACTCACTACAAATTTACTGCTGCTGGCTGAATCTGAAGTTACGTACGATCGAGAACTTGAGCGTTCGAACCTACAGTATAAAATACTATAGCGCAGAAGAAAAGTATACGTAAGTACATCTGAATGTACTGGTATGCAAAGTGAGGTAGGCTGAATGCATGGGGTTTATATGCATGAACAATACTAACTGAATGAATAACATAAACACAAGAATGCATGCATGAATACGTAACTGTAAATAAGATCGTGATAATGCTGACTACTGAGTCTGAATACTGATAAAATGAGTTTCCTATAACTAATATACTGTTAACTGAGTGACTATTTCTGACAGTCCTAATTCTGATGGAACTAGCTGAGTTTCGTACTGACCTAAGTGACTATATCTGATGGCCATGAATCTGAAAAACTATTTGAGTTCTTTTACTGAGACTAAGACTGATACTGTGGGAGGTAATCATCTAATCGACATACCCCAAATTTGAATTGGTGGGGTCCAACATGTAACTCCAGCTGGAAGGGTCTCAGTACCATTGATATGCCCAAATTACTACTCTCTTATGAGAGAGTAAGCGATCGTTGTCAAATAAATAACCCAACTAGGTTGGGGTTGAATCCTACAGGGAATATGGTGCTAATTAAGTTGTATGCAGATTAGTTGACGTTTAATCATTTGATTTCGTAAAATAAATATGGGGGATTTGATTTAGTTCACAAATTAATGGTTTCAGTTTAACAAGATGAAATATGTGTAGTAGTATTCAAATTCAGAGAAATAGCAAGCTAGGGTTATGTCCACCTTATAGTTTTCAATACTTTTTAACTATGGGCATTACGAATTCATACATGCATCGTGTTTACAGAGTAACGTATTGTATTTAATAACATAATCCTAGTGTTTCTCAACCATCAAGGACTAATTCAATTTAGTTCTCTCGAATCAAAAGCGTTTACCAAAAACAATATGAAATCTCCAAGTAGTTAATCCTACTAAGGCATTAACTTATGAAATAGGGGTTGGTAATTCTATTTTCTTGTCACTACTCTCTTTTTCGAACAACAACCTTTCTTTCGAACAAGTTGCGTTTTAAGGCATATTCTCTATGTTTACAACCATGATAATTTAAGATAAGCGAAGAGAGTATGATATAAGCAAGTCAATGCATAATGAATTCAAAACCCAAGGTAATAGATTGTATGCTACAAGGCTTTCATAATCTTAACTAATAAACTTAGCTACTCATGAATAAAACAAAAATCATCATAAATATATTCATCATACCAAAAACTAGAGACGATCTTGGTATGCGAATGGTGAAAGTAAGAGAGAAATTTTTTTTTTCTCTCTTGCCACCCTAAGCCGCTATTCTCCTCTCTCTGAATAATACAGAATAATTGAATCCTCAATAAAAATTCAACATTAAGCCTTTTAATAATCTTTTCTCTCATAATTGCCTTATAGGTCCCTGAACTAATTATAAATGACAAACTGGTCTTGGACATAGTTTCTAGGTGCCATATTTGGTTCAGATTATAGTATCTAGGTGCCACATTTGGTCCAGGTTGCTACTCTCTCTTGTGTCATATGCCATACATATTCCATAGTCCCATAATGTCTTCATCTACCTCATTAATGCCTGAAATCATGCTAATCATATTGGTTAGCTCAATTACATATAAGTAGAGTAAAAACGTAAGAAACTAGGCACTTTGTTCTCTAAACATAGCTAAAATATGGATAAATTATGGTGCTTAGGCGTATAAATACACCCAAGATCACCACCCCACACTAAAATCTTTGTTCGTCCTCAAACAATATATACATTTATACATACTATACAAGCCTTAGCACCCATAAAGGAAAATAAGATGCTCAATTAGGCTTACACAATAATTATGAACAAGAAGTAGATTCAGGAATCCTTACTAGAGACAACCTACCCTCAAGAATAGACTCATTAAGTTGGAAATTTCAAGCATATCGTTTAAGCATAGAAATCATATAAATTACCCAACCTTCATCAACTATGTGCCCTCACAACAAGAAAATTACCCACAATCACTCACAATTATGCAATTTCTAACAAAATGGGTACAAGAATCAAGTTGCGCTCACTCTCACAAAGAATTCTCAAATTACTACTGATGACCATATGCTTGCCCTTAGTGTAATACTCCACTAATATCAGAATGCTAAGATTAGGATCAAATAGGTCTTTTACAGGTTGTACTGCAGGCTAAAGGATGGGTAGGTACTATTTTGGCCAGAAATAGTGACTATCTTTCCTAAGCACTTTAATACACTACATTATGCAATTAAGATCAATCTCTAACAACCAATTTCCACTTTTGCTATCTTCACAGATTTGCTTTTCACCCTAACTTGTTCAGGTTAATTAATAATACTATGGTGGGAGTATGCAACCCTTTCAAATATCTTTTTTTGGAATCCTTTTCACGTTATGCACCCCTATAATATCCACTCTCAACTTAAGCAATTTGCTTTAGTTGAGGTGCACAATGTCCAAGAAGGACTAGGGCCAAAATAGGTTCATTGTAATATGTCCAGAATAAAATTTTGAATTTTTTCAACAATTTTAGCTACTCTCAACCACATCAATTGCGCACACCAATAACTAGACTTTGGGGCATCAATTTCACCCTTTTCCTCTTATTGTAAAACTCCTAACTCACATTGATTTTACATTAAAGCGCTTAGGATCTTTTGGATCAAATATAGTCTATTAAAAAATGGATTAGGCTACTTATGAGGCTAACAAAAGAACAAGCTAAAGGCTCAATGGGGCTAGCTAAGTAATGTACAAAGGTAGTGCAAAAGAAGGTATGAACAATGGCTATCAAAGAAATGCCTAAATTATCTCCTAAACTCACAATCTTTATTAGTTGCAATAAGGAATATACAACAGTCTTACACACTCATGGCATATGGTCAACTTAATTAGGAGCATTATAGATTCTCGACCGAACAATTACATGAATTCAATTAAAACCAACAATCACAACAAGAGTCACAACTAGAGCCTAGGTGTTTCAAATATAATGATCCATCACATACTTATGTTATTATGTTATGTTATCCACAAGAGCAGTTATATGTAATTGAAAGACTACTTTTCTCTTAAGACGGTCGTCATCCATCTATCATCGAGAAAAACACCTAATTATGACTAAATAACTAACAAAATGAACAAAATAATTAATCCTATTTAGAAGTATAATAAGGAAAAGGTCCTATTTTCTTACAAAACAAATAGCAAAGTACCCAGCCACCCCACACTTAAGCTCAGCACTGTCCCCAGTGCAAATAACAAGATAAAAAACCTGGGTAGGAGTACTTCTCATCCACACTAGGAGTCATGACACTTGTATGGAGATCACCATTGGAACCATTTTTTTGTACTCATCACATCACTTATATCATCCATGTCAGTCACACATAGTCAAGTTAACTTCAATTAAGATGGATATGGTGAAGTCACCACCCCATACTTAATTTGTTAGTATAAACCAATTAAGTATTTTTATCGGGTACTCAGACTTCCGACATACACTTTGACATGGTGCATCAACATTAGTCACAATACAATTCATTCACTTCAATTCCCCCATTCTATTTCAAGGAAGCACTTTTTGAACAGAATCATGCTCTATACTTTCAACCAATCAAGATATACAAAACGCCATCACTTTCACAACATCACCATGGCAAGAATTTAATTCATCATCCTTAATAAATCACTTAGCTATAACATAGAGTCATAATAACTAATGATTAAGAAAGTAAAACTTACCTTGAAGATGAAAGTTTAGTGAAAGAAAAGGAAAATTCTTGAGATAGTTAATGTTGAAAGACAAAGAGAATGGTGAGAGCAATCTTATGCAGGTTAGGAGTGAAATAAGGATGACTTTGGGCATTCATGGTGTGGATTCTATTAAAGGGTGAGATTTGGGTCGATTTAATCCAATAAAAAAATGGGTTATTAGGCAAACTTACATTGATAGGCGGCGCCCATGAAATCGCCTAAGCATAAGTAGGCGGTGCCTAAACCATCGCCTAAGTGTGGCAGTGAGCATAGGCAATGGTATAAGTAGAGCCTGACCTATCACCTATGTTGACATAGGAGACGCCTAAGCTATCGCCTATGTTGACATAGGCGGCGCCTAACCTATCGCCTAAGTGAGGCAGTAAGCATAGGCGATTTACAATACGGCGCATATCTTAAGATGTGCGGCGCACTCTTGGTCGGAAAGTTCCATACCGCGGGGGCTTCGCCCCTGCACCCCTGTCAAGGTCAGTGGTTGGCTTCGGGATCGGGCCTATGTATGCTACTACCACAAACTTTATTGAAAGTCCTAAAAATAAGTCACACCGGGAAAATTTTAGGGTCGGATTAACATAATTTGGGGTACAACTCTAATACAAATCATGACTCGAGCCTTAACAATTGACCATTCTAATTTACCTGTAATGTTCCTATTACTCCTAAACTTACCACCTTTACTATGGCTCAATTCAAAATCAAATTTGGTACCAATCATCTCCTTAGTACCTCATGCACCTACACTTAATCAAAAACAACAAAAATGATTAGAAGGATAGGTTGCCTCCCACCAAGCACCTAATTTAGTGTCGCGGCATGACTCAATCAACTTTTTCCTCCACCTTGAGGATATGAATTTTACCCCTAACATTGCATTCATTTTTTTGCCTCGCTCATATGGGGATAGTGCAGAAATTAAGAAGCCGAGTAATGGATGATGCATGGTAAAAAACTCGGTCTTAAAGTGAGGTATGTTTTTATGCTGCTTATCAAGTGTAAAATAAAGAATATAGGATTCTTGGTCCTCATCTTCACACTCTTCCACTATTTTTTATGATTCCACGGACAAGATATCATCTAAACATAATGTGAAAAAATGCTTCGAGTGAGGCCCAACTAATTCTACTTCAAAATTCACACTATCTACTACACACTCACTTTTACTCACCTTCTCGACATCTTCTCTTGGAATTATGCTAGAGTCTTTATTAGAGATTTTCTTGGTTTCTTCTTTTTACTCTAGCACCAAGTCCTCAATATTGGAATCATCTCTCATGGTTGGTTCAGTTGGTTGGGAATTCACTGAGGATTGCTCAACATCAATATAGGGTTCTATCTCCTCATCTTCACACTCTTCTATTATGTTAAATGATTCTACAGACATGATATTATCTAAGTATAATGTAGAAGAGTGTTTTGAATGATTTACCTCTATATCCATCTCTTTATGAATGATTGGCCTTATTCCTTGATGTATATCACATACGATATCGTATGTTACTTCCTAGAGATTCAATATTCATTGAAACAAAGCTTTAATGCCACTCCTTTCGGTGTTTTGTTCTTCCTTTTCTTGACCATCAGACCTGTTAAACTCAAAAGAAGAACTAGAATTTGGGTTAGCACAATGGGGGGAGGGTGCATTAGGGTAATCACTCCAATGTCCATCTTGACCACCACATAAAGAACAATCATACTCCCAGTAGGATGGAGATGGTGCACACATCTCTCTCCGGGGAGCATATCTACAATCTTTCCAAAAGTGAGTTCCATCATAATATGGACATGGAACATCAAGATAAGATTTCCAACCACCAAGCTCATGTTCTTTCCATGGTGCCATAGTAATAAGTAAACTAAAATAAAAATCTACCTAACACATGAAATAAAAGAAAACTAAAATCAAATATTTACAAGTTTGAATTCAAGCAAGTAGGCTAAAATTCCAAACCAACTCTCTTAAATGTAAAATTAAGAAACTTGAATAACAGTTAATTAACACACATAAACTCAATCGACAACCGTATTCCTCGGCAATGGTGCCAAAATTTGATATGCCCAAATTACACCTCTCTTACGAGAGAGTAAGCAATCGTTGTCAAATATATAACCCAACTAGGTTGGGATTGAATCCCACAAAGAATATGGTACTAATTAAGTTGTATGCAAATTAGTTGACTTTTAATCGTTTGATTCCATAAAATAAATAGGGGGAATTTGATTCAGTTCACAAATTAATGGTTTCAGTTTAACAAGATGAAATATGTGTAGTAATATTCAAATTCAGAGAAATAGCAAGCTAGGGTTATATCCACCTTATAGTTTTCAATACTTTCTAACTATGGGCGGTACGAATTCATACATTCATCGTGTTTATAGTGAAACGTATTGTATTTAATAACATAATCCTAGTGTTTCTCAACCAGCAAGGACTAATTCACTTTAGTTCTCTTGAATCAAAAGAGTTTACAAAAACAATACGAAATCTCCATGTAGTTAATCCTGCTAAGGCATAAACTTATGAACTAGGGGTTGGTAATCCTATTTTCTTGTCACTACTCTCTTTTCCGAACAACAACCTTTCTTTCGAACAAGTTGTGTTTTAAGGTATATCCTCTATGTTTGAAACCACGATAATTCAAGATAAGCGAAGAGAGTATGATATAAACAAGTCAATGCATAATGAATTCAAAACCCAAAGTAATAGATTGTATGCTACAAGGCTTCCATAACCCTAACTAATAAGCTTAGCTACTCATGAATAAAACAAAAATCATCATAAATATATTCATCATACCAAAAACTAGAGACGATCTTGGTGTGCGAATGTTGAAAGTAAGAGAGAAGAAACTTTTTCTCTCTCGCCACCCTAAGCCGCTATTCTCCTCTCACTAAATAATACAGAATAATTGAATCCTCAATAAAAATTCCGCATTAAGCCTTTTAATAATCTTTTCTCTCATAATTGCCTTCTAGGTTGCTGAACTAATTATAAATGACAAACTGGTCTTAGACATAGTTTCTAGGCGCCATATTTGGGCTAGATTGTAGTTTCTAGGTGCCATATTTGGTCTAGGTTGCTACTCTCTCTTTTGTCATATGCCATCCGCATTCCATAGTCCCAGGATGTCTTCATCTACCTCATTAATGTCTGAATTCATGCTAATCACATCGGTTAGCTCAATTACATAGAAGTAGAGTAAAAACATAAGAAACTAGGCACTTTGTTCTCTAAAAATAGCTAAAATATGGATAAATTATGGTTCTTAGGCATATAAATACACCCAATATCAACCGTTCCACGAGTAAAGACAAGTTGTGAGTTAACCCTCTCTGACAGGGAGCTCTTTCACCATTCTCTCCTAGTGGAAAAACTCAAATGAGATGTAAAATCCCTAGAATCATAGGGGTATATCTCAACCTACACTAGATACGTAGTTCTGGAATGCAAGGATTATTTCTAAGGATCACACCCTCTACTGGTTGATAGTTGAGCCTTCATCACTGGGTGCACTCAGTGCTGAATCATACTCCCAACTAAATAGACACTAAACTGATTTCCTAGTTCATACTAGGCTTGACTGAGCTTTCACTGATCGTGTTACTGACTGAACTAGACTGATTTCACTAAGTTTCATTGACTGAAAGAATACTATTGAGATCTGATAACTGACTAAGATAACTGAGTACTGTGAAGGACTGGACTGATACTAAATTTTCTGAGTTTTCCTGAGTCATGTGACTAATTGAATTCTAAGAATCATGGATTGACTTAGAGTATATTGAAAACTGACGCTAGCTCTAGGTACACTGCTAAATTGTCGGGTAGAATTACCCCCAGGACTCGATAATATGAAACTAACAAGACATGACACTTCTTTGAATACATAACCAAAGGCCACAATTCATAATACAATCATTAGGGGATTTCATGAAGCGCTTGGTATTCATAATCTTGCACATGGATAGGAACGCATTCAAACATATCATAGTTTCACAGTTCAAGTCTCATGAGCATTCCATCAAACAACTTTAAGAGATAAATTTAGCATGGGAGTCATTTTGAATATCTAGTTGTAGTCTAAGTTCATCATTTAGATCAACAAAGGGTCATAAAACACAATTCTACTCACTTAAGCCTTTTATCAAACACATGGGATGCATATACTTAGGCTTGGACATGAACACTAAACAATTACATCTTGGTTACTTTAATCAACTCAATTTCATGAAATTTAATCCACATGCTAGCATAATATCAAGGAATATATAAAGATTCCATCATGGAAATCATACAAATCAACAACATGGATACAATTTCAATCCACAACATGAACATCATTATTTAAGCTTTAAAAAAATGGTTTCTTGAACACCAAGGATGAAAGGGATCCTTGGATGAACACTTTACATACCTAGGTGGATAATTTCTTGAAGATTGATGGAAGAAAGCTTGAATCCTTGGCTTGAAATTGATCACTTAGGGTTTCTTGTTCTTGAGAAATTATGGAATAAGGAATGTATTTAGCCAAAAGAGGGCTAAATTTCGTGTTTATGAGGGATGAAGGTCAAGTAAAATGACCTAATTACCCTTAAGGATACGATATTTAATGACTAAAATTGTGCACTGATGCGTTGAGCAATGCGGCATATTAATGGCACCGATGTGACACTCGACACGTTGCGCCATGATCGTGCCAAGCCTCAGTACTTTTGGCTCTGGCAACCTGCAACAATGTTAACGAACACGATTGGCAACGCGGCGCGCCAATATTGCATTGGTCCACTATTTTGGGACACCTAACGTGGTCTAAATGAGGTTTGAAAAATCCAAAACTTGTCTAAAAACACCTATTGAACTCCTTAATCATGAATTAGAAGGAATACCCACCATTAAAGGACATTAAGGTCGCGAAATGAGATTGCCAACTTTAGTAGGACAAAAATAAACTAAGTCTGGAAACTTAGCTAGAATTTTCTAAGTTGGGACCCCCTTGACAAGCTTAAAGGACTGAATTAAGCTTAAGAATTTTGCGCAGTCTTACAATACTATAGCTCCTGCAACTTAAGTTGTGGGAGTTTTGCTACTTATAAATTTAAGAAACACTGCAAAAGATGAATTCATAATTCAAAGAGTTATTCTTACAAAATATAAAATCAAATTTTGTCTCTTCAAAAGATCCACAATATTGTTCAAAACTCCTCAAAACCAGAATTCAAGACTTTTAAATAGTCCATTTCAAAACTAACGTCTGAGGAAAATAGTCAAAGATTCCAAGAAAACCCTAAAAGATCCTATTTATATCTTTGAAATTCAAAATTTTAAAATTAAACAGCTAAACTGCCGCTCAACAGTCGACGACAAGGTTGATGGCTCGTCACTTAGTTGACAACTCGTCAACCAAGTCGTCCACTGAGTTCTTCAGTAGAATCATTCTACTTCTGGTTGATGATGGTGTTGACAACTCGTCACCTAGGTTACAACTAATCAATCTTGTCGTTACTTAGTTCCTTGAGCACTGTTTCAGGCTGACGACTTAACTGATAACTCGTCACTTAGTTGACGACTTCTTAAATCTAGTAATAAAATATCGTTTTGATTCTTTTCTTTGGTTTTCTCAAACTTTGACTTTTCCTTCATAATTATACAAAATACGATGAAAAACAAAGCAAGTTGCTTAAGAAATTATAATTATTCTAAGTTAAAAGCTTTAAATGTGTTTTTGGAAAGCCAATACATCATACCTGACTACCAGCTGGGCTCCGCTCTAGTGATCCTATAGTCGCTAAAGCTGCTGCACCAACAACTTTGCTAAAAATGCAAAGCTTTGCATTAAGCCCCCGAGATTCATTTGACGTCCCACACAAGTAAATAAAATTTGCTACTAGACTAAATTCAACATTCTGGAATCAATGGCCATAAAAGATGTAACGCCCTGAAATTTGGTTCTCGGGATGCCACTCGATGCTCCGAACTACAAGTAGTCCTAAGCTAACCCTAGCTTCCTTCTACTAAATCTGAATCTCAAAATAGGGGGATACAAATATAAAATCATAATAAATGTGGAAAAATTACCTGAATTATCTGAGTATATCTAAAAATACTAATCTCATCAGTCTGATAAGGCAAATACTGAAAATCTGAATACTGCAACTAAAATCTAAAACTGAATCTAATAGTTTGACAAGCCTCTACTGACTGAATCTAGAGAGTCATTGGGACAGGCCCCAGCTAACTCAAATTGTCAGAAATGAATACTGAATCAGCTACTAATACACTGGAAATCTAAATTGCTAAGTCCCCGAACTATGAGGACTTACCAACTGCAGAGATGTAGATGAGATGCTCAAAAATCACTCACACTGCTTAGACTGATCACCTGAGCCTACATTATGAGACAATATAGCACATAGACGTATATGTGGATCAGTACTTTGGGAATATACTGACTATATGGGGTGAATGCAATAAGTAAGCAATATCATCACAATTTATAAAATCATACATGTTAAAGGTAAATAACTCACAAAGGCTGGAGTAATCTGAAAACTAAAGATCATAAATCATGAACAATAAAGCATATAGGATAAAACTTGTGAGCCATTACACTTAGTTCTGAAGTCTGTATTCTGTTCTTATACTCAAATTATGTAGGTTAAGTGAAATCTGTAAGTCTATATCTGAAGGCTTATGTAAAGCAATATTTTAAACTCAAGAACTTTAAAGTTGTAGAGAAAATACTTTATCTTAGGGGTTTAGTAATCAAAAATCTTATTCTGCATGGGAGGCTCTTCTATTCGACCTAAACCATATGAGCATTCATGGAGTCCAACGTTCTTACCCCATTAAGAAAGAATCCTCACGTTGGGGAAATGATTCATACTCTTGCCAGGGAGTATAACCTATCTAAATGATCACATATCTACCATCCACGTGGAAGTGAGAATAGTATAAATCCTACGTTGGCACATAGTTCTGGTGTATGAAAACGTTGTAACGTACCCAACTCGGTACTAAATACTACTCCTACTAAATTTGTATGCTCATACCTTAATCGATGATCTTAGATGAAAATCTTAAATCTTGGACTACTATTGTGTCTTTGGAGATGATTTCCTAGAGTTGTTGAATCGGGAATCCTTAATCTTGAATTTCTTTGGAGAATTAATGGAGCAATTGGATTTCTTGGAGAGTAAGCTTTGATGATCTAGGATTTTGTTTAAGAGTATTTTCGTGAAAAGTGGGTATAATATGCTTCGGATAGGATAAATGATATTTTATTCACGACTTGGGGCTAGAGAAAAGACCAAAGAGCCCCTTTTAAAATTTTACTCGAACTGGAAAATTTTTTCGAAATTAGCCTACGGCACGACACACCGTTGTCGTGGTGACCTACTGGAAACTTCCAACTGAGACCTGGAAAATCTCCGCGTTGCAGAGCTATCACAGTACGCTTCTGGATTGCCATCTTGGCCACCTTCGCGACGTGTAACAATCGCGGAGGCTCACTAGAAAGTGACAATTGTGAAATGGGACATCACCGCGATATGGTGGAATCGCAAAATCTTACTAAAAATTAACAATTGTCATTTAAACTGTCTCCATGATATGGTGGAATTTCGAAATCTTACTAGAAATTGAAAATTGTCATTTAAACTGTCTCCACGATGCGCTAGTGACCGAAATGATGATGTTTTACGACTGGCAATTAAAATTTCCATAAATTCTCGTTCAGTTATCAGATTAAGGCGAATCGTATATCGTTTTAAAGCTAATTCAATTTCCTTTGCATTGGACAATCTAAATATGGAAAATTCTATATGTATGAAAATTCATTCTCTCTTAAAGCCAACGCTTGAAATTCTTAATGCTAAATTAAACTAGAAAAGTATGGGGTTCTATAATATATCTCCTTAGAAACATTCATACTCGATTGTGTCTAGTTTGTCTAAGAATATTGAGGAATCTGAGGATATTTGATAGAATGCATAACTGAAATAAATTGTGAAACTGAATCTAAATCATTCTAAGCTTCTGAGCTAATTCTGTGAGTGCATGAACTTAGATGAGAAAAACTATATAGTTGGCTCTGTGATTAGAAAAGAACTGAATTAAGGAAGAGAATTACCTTTGACTAAATCCAAATTTGTAGAGAAGAGGTGAGGGTATTTGGCTCGCATATCTGCTTCTGTTTCCTAAGTGGCACCTCCGCCAATGAACTTTGACCAAGGGAACTTCTTTGTTCCTTAGTTTACGGATCTGATGATCTAAAATCTCAACTAAAATCTCTTCGTATGAAAGGTTGTTTTGAATATCTAAGCATTCTAAAGGAACTACAACAGTGGAGTCACCGATGCACTTCTTAAGCATAGAGACGTGAAATATGGGATGAACGGATGAAAAGTTTGTGGGCAAATCAAGCTCAAAAGCTACTTTCCCCACACGACTCACAATTCTATAAGGGCCAACATACCGGGGACTATGCTTCCCCTTTTTCAAAATCTCTTCACCCTTTTCATGGGTAAAATCTTCAAGTACACTAAATAACCAACCTCAAACTCGAGGTCCTTTTTCTCTCATATCTGCATATAATTTCTGATGACTATGGACTATTTTAAATCTTTACCTAATCAACTATACATTTCTATAGCTTCAAACACTGCATTAGGCCCAAGCAAAGCAGCCTCACCCACTTCAAACCAACCTATGGGTGATCTATATCTCCTTCTATAAAGAGCCTCAAACGGGGCCATCTGTACGCTAGAATGATAACTGTTATTATAAGCAAACTCAATCAATGGAAAATGATCATCCCAACTACCTTTGAAATCAAGAGCACATGCCCTCAACAGATCTTCTAGAGTTTGGATGGTCCTCTCTGCTTGACCATCTGTCTGAGGGTGGAAAGCTGAACTAAGATAACCCTTCTGAAAGGCTCTCCGAAACTGAGAAGTAAAATGAGTACCCCTATCTGAAATGGTGGACAAGGGAACTCCATGTAGTCTAACTAACTCTCTGATATATAGCTTAACATAATCTTCAGTTGTGTAAGATGTGGGAATTGGCAAAAAAATGTGCTGACTTAGTCAACCTGTCTACAATAACCCAAATCAAATCATGGTAACAACGCAAATGGGGTAAACAAGTCATAAAATCCATATTCATCTCTTCCCACTTCCAAGTAGGGATACTAAACTTTTGCAATGAACCACCAGGTCTTTGGTTCTCTACCATAACCTATTGATAAGTTGTACACTTGGCTAAGAATCTGCTATATCTCTCTTTATACTATTACACCAATAGATTTCCTACAAGTCGTGGTACATCTTGGTGGCTCTTGGCTGAATGAAATAATGTGCACCGTGCGCTTTCTCCATAATCCATTGTCTCAAATCATCAACATATGGCACACACAATCTGCTCTGGTATCTCAACATGCCATCTTCCCCTTGGGAGAAAACCTCTACCTTTTGGTCTTTAACTGACTCCTTCAGTTTAGCCAAACTAGAATCCTTGTCTTGCTTCTCCTTCACTTCCGAAACTAAGGAAGATTTGAAACTACTCTGAACCCAAACATTCCCTTCAATTGAATCAACTAACCTAACACCCAATCTATCTAAATAATGAACTTCTCGAACTAACTCTTTCTTATCTTTCTCCACATGAGCAATACTTCTCGTAGACAATCTACTAAGGGTGTCTTGTACTACATTAGCCTTTCCCAGATGATACAACACACTCATATCATAATCCTTTAATAATTTTAACCACCTTATCTACGCAGATTTAACTCACTCTAGGTAAACACATACTGCAAGATTTTGTGATCCGTGAACACATCAACATGCACACTATACAAATAATGTCTCTAGATTTTCAAAGCAAATATAACAGCAACTAATTCAAGAACATGAGTTGGGTAGTTTGTTTTATGAGGCTTAAGCTATCTAGAGGCATAGGCTATGAACTTACCTTTGTGCATCAGAACACAACCCAAACCAACTCTAGAGGAATCACAATACACCACAAAACCATTTGTACCATTAGGTAATGCTAACACTGGGGCTAAAGTGAGTCGAGTTTTGAACTCCTGAAAACTTTTCTGGCAATAATCTGACCACAGGAACTTAAGTTTTTTTTGGGTGAATCTAGACATAGGAGACACAATAGATGAAAAGACCTTAACAAAACATCTTTAATAGCCAGCTAAACCCAAGAAACCCTTAATGTCTGATAGAGAGATAGGTCTACACCAATTTCTTACGGCTTCTATTTTTTGGGGATCAACTCTAATACCCTTACTGGAAATGATATGACCAACGAAAGTTACTGACTTTAGCCAAAATTTGCATTTTCTAAATTTGGCAAATAATTGGTGATCTCTAAGAGTTTGAAACACAATTCTAAGATGGTCTACATGATCATACTCACTACGAGAGTAGACGAGTATATCATCGATAAAGACTATGACAAACATGTCCAAATACTATTTGAACACTCTATTCATCAAGTTTATGAAACCTATTGCGGTATTGGTTAGCCCAAAAGACATGACTAGAAACTCAAAATAACCATAATGAGTTCTGAAAGCTGTCTTTGGGATGTCACATTCCCTTACTTTAAGCTGATGATAGCCGGATCTTAGGTCTATCTTTGAGAAATAACTTGCACCTTAGATTTGATCAAATAGGTCATCAATTCTAGGGAGAGGGTATTTGTTCTTGACCGTGACCTTATTTAGCTGCTGATAGTCAATGCACATCCCCAAAGAACCATTTTTCTTTCCCACGAATAGGATGGGAGTGCCCCATGAAGAAACACTAGGCCTTATGAAACCTTTATCTAAAAGATCCTTAAGTTGATCTTTCACCTCCTTAAGCTCTGTGGGAGCCATATGATATGGAGGGATAGAAATAGACTGAGTATTTGGGAGAAGGTCAATACCAAATTCTATTTCCCTATCGAGAGGTACCCATGGCAAATCTTTGAGAAAGACGTCAGGAAATTTACTGACTACACTGACTGACTAAACTATTGGAGTCTTAGACATAGTGTCTTTACCTCGAACAAGATGATAGATATACAATTTGAAAATCAACTTTCTGGCCTTTAGATAAGATATGAAATAACTCTTGGGAGACACTGAATTACCTGACCACTCAAAGACTAGCTCATCTGGAAACTAAAACTTTACCACTCAGGTGAGGCAATCTATAGATGCATAACAAGAATGGAGTCAATCCATACCAAAAATAAGATCAAATTCAACCATATCTAACTATATTAGGTCTGATAACATGACTTTATGAATAACAGTGACAGGATACTTTTTATAAATCTATTTGGTAATAATTGACTCACCTACTGGGTAGAAACCAAGAAAGGCTCAGGAATCTTTTCAGAACTTATTTCAAAATTTACTGCAACTAATGGGGTCACATACGAGAAACTCGACCCAGGGTCTTGCAACATATAAATATCAAGATGAAAGATACGAAGCATACCAGTAACAACATTTGGCGAATCTTCCTGCTCTTGGTAGGATGGTAAAACATAGAACCTATCCTAGCGCTTACCACCACCGGTACTAGATGATGTGCCCTGAGGAGGGATTGGGCATCCTAGAGAGGCTGGTGCACTGTTAGCCTGAGTCTGAGGATGAACATCTCTGTTTCCCAGTCTTGCATATGGACCCTTTTTAACCCCATGACCCATCTGGCACAACTATAACAACCTTTCTGACCACCCCAAAAATAGTCACTCACATGATTCTTACCACACTTAGCACATTGGGGATGATTGGGCCTTTCACTCATACTATTCAGAGATTTAGACTTTGATGACCTACCCCACTGCTCTTGTCTGTTCCTGGGTGTGGGAGCACTAGCTAAAGATGGTGCAGGCATAGATGAACAATTCTGAAACTATGAACGATTCCCTTCTTGAGATCTAGCCTAGCCATACTTAAACTGCCCTATTCTAGCCTTCTTATTTACTCTCTTTTTTTCCTTCAACTTTTCTACCTCAATCTGCTGCACGTGTATCATCAATATAGCAAGATATATATCTCCAAAGAGCATAGCATTCCTACACTCCTTAACTACCTATGCTACCCTAAGTTTTTCCATTAAATATTTTGCTCCCAAATATGTCGAGTCATTAAAGCCTTTTTATCTTTCCAAGAGTCCATCAAGATCTTGAATGAAAATATGTTAAATTCTATTCTTTAACATAATTAATAATTTTTTTGTGTAGAATTTCTAGATATGCGACCCGTCATCGCGTAGAGCATCAAATAATTTTTCTAACGATATGTGGATCATCCAAAACGGATACTCGAGCAATGAGTTATGATCATTCCGATCTAACCATTGAATAGTAGTGAAAAGTAAATATGCAGGAAAAAACTACTGAAGTCAAGCGAATTTTAGGGTCAACTTCAAACGATCATAACTCCTTGTACATAATGATCTGGGTGAGCTACTATATATCAACAGAAATCTCTAAGAGTCCTCTTTCCAATGAAATTAGTTTCATCCAATTTGTCATTCAGAGAAAAAAGTTATGGTTGATCTACTTTAGCCTATCAAAATAGTCCACCAAAGGATAGATTTAACATTATTTGATTTTTAAGGGTATTTTGGTCATTCCTACTCTAATCCATCCTGATAAACCATGGATTTAAGTCCATTAACAGCATTCAATAGCTCATTTTTCTCCAAAATTTCCTAAGGCTCAAACCCCAACCCTACTACTCCAAATTTCATCCTTCTATGTCTCTTGATTGAACCGTAATAATTTCAAATTGATTTGAGATTCAAGTTGATCATGTTAAGGGTTTCGAGAAGCACCCTTTATTTTCGTGAATAAAGTTCCAGAGTCATAAGTTCATATTCATCTTCCATTTTTAGGTATGTGGGGTTTGAACAAGAATAATTCTTCCGTTCTTGTGCCCGTATCTTTAATTTTTATTATGGATTATTATGAGTTTGGCAAAGGAATTTATTTCCAAGATATCCTACCATGAGATTTTGATTATGTATATATGTAAATTGTTCAATCTTTCAAATTATGATTATTTAATGGATTCATATGGTTTTGTAAGTTGAATTATGTCTAAATAATTCGATTATAAACTTATAAAGATTTGAATTGTAAGTTTTGAATCACATGAGTATTAGACTATTTTCGTTCTATGAATTAAGATTTAATATTGGGATTCTTGGTGTTTCTATCAAGAATTGCTATATTTTGAACATGTATCCACGTTTTAAGTTCAAGAATGAATTATTAGTACTTCCTAATATTTTCGAGCCATGTGTCAAATTTTGAGCTTCCTTATGACGATTTGAGTTATTAGGTATATTAATATCGAAGTTGTAATGAGTCTTGGTATTTTTTGGATGGTTTTGATGAGTTAAATTGTTGAAAATATTACGTATTGAGTCTTCATATCCTTGTCCAAATGTTGAGTCAGTTATGGTTCAATACATTGATACCTTGTTGATGTTGAGGAAGATTAAAATGTTTTGAGCTAAAATGTGTTGAGTTAGGAATCCACAAACTGATATGATTTGATAAATGAGAAAGAGATTTGATTTGGTCTTTATGATAGACCCTTGTGATATTGTGGTGGATTTCCTAACGTGTTCTGAGCTTGTCGGGGAATAGTACTTAGCACCGAGAGTGAAATTTGGTATTTCCCCAAACCTATGTGCTACCGTAGGATTGTTGGATGATGATATTATTGGCCAAAGAGCCCGATTGTAATTATTGCAGTTTTAAGATCGTACTCCCTGTCAAAGAGTATGACGCTCCCACCAATGGGGGTTTCAAACATTGGTATTCCACTTAGCTCACATGGGATTGTCGGTTATAAAAAACTTCCGTGTCCATAAGATTAAGTTTCTTGAATTACCGAGTCACTCCGAGATTTGAGTCAAAGAGTTGAGATGTTTATGATGTTTTATGGTCATTTATGATGATTTATAATTACCTATGATGATTTTTGACGATATGATAATGTAAGATGATTTAGGATGATTTATCATAATTTATGGTTTATAATGATTTACATGGATTATGAGATTTTATCATCTGAACTGTTTATTATGAAATTACAAAAAACATGATTTGATATAACTCAAGCCAAGTGAGTTATCATTATCCGTATGCATGTTTTCATGAAATTGATTATACTATTTATATTGTTGCATGCACCCCTACATACTCAGTACATTTCAAAGTGCTGACCCATATATTTCCATGGGCTACATTCTTACTAAAATGTAGGTACAAGCTGTAGAACACATATCATGTTCAGCTGGGTCGCAGCTCTTGATCGGCATGTGATTAGTCCTTTTGATTTAAGGACTTGAGTTTTTCAGATTTGAGGTGTATTGTATTTTCTATATTCAGTCGTATTGAGTAGGGGTAGTTGGGAGTCATGGCCCAACTATCTTTGGTCAATGCTAGTAGAGGCTTCAAAGACAGTCACTAGTAGTCAGTGCATTCAGTTTTAGATTTGTATATATATGAGCAGAATTGTGACCGTGTAAATTTACTTTCATGTTGGTCAGACTAAGTTATGGGTTGTTTCCACATTATTCCTTCTATTTTATGTATTTTATTTAGTTGCTTTGGGTTATGCCAGATGAAGGGTTAGCTTGGGGTCACTTGTGACCTTAAGCACCGTGTGACGTATCGGGATTTGATTTTGGGGCATTACAAGCTTGGTATAAGAGCACAGAGTTCAAGTGTCCTAGGGTGTCTATGAAGTCATGTCTAGTAGAGTCTTGCGGATCAGTACATAGACGTCTATACTTTTCTTTGAGAGGCTACGAGGCATTTAGGAAAGTGTTCCCTTTCTTTCAAGTCGTAGATCATATTGTGGAAAGGTTCCTTAAGAAATTCATACGGGTTCATATCTTGCATAAATTGGGCCATTTCTCCTTGTTCTAAAATACCGGATATAGTCAAGCGTAAATCCTTATAGATGGTGCTTTCTTAGATAATCTCCTTTGATATTACGGGGTTGTAAGTGTGCTAGAAAAAAAAATGATTTCATTAGTGCTGTTGAGTTCCAAAAAATTGAGGTTTCATATGTACGTTCTTGAAGGTTGTGTATTAAGCCTATGTCGGAAGTGTTTTTGGATTTCTCCCTAGAATTCATGATGTGATTTCGTATTTTTCTTATCCATGTACTAATGTTGAGACTGGGTGATTAACTAGTTCCAATTTCCTCTATTGATTATATTCTTGGGCTTACTGGCAAAGGTTCTATAGCTTTCAAGATATACCCTCATCCCTCTTGAGTCGTTCAGTTGAGGTAAAGCGAGACACATATTCTCGGATCCTTGATTATGGTGTACCAAACTTTTATTTCTTGAAAATATTTTCTGATCATCTTTTGATGAAAACTTAAAGTCTAGTGAAGCCGTGTGGGGCTTATTTCAATTCACTAGCATAATTGTTTTGATATTTATTTCCTTTTTCAAAATACAAAACCAAAGTCTAGTGAAGCCGTGTGAGGCCTATTTTTATTCACTAGCAGATGGCTGTTTACTCTGTTGTTCTTGCATTGGTTAGAACCGGGGGGTTGAAAACGTGATAGAAGGCGGTGTTGATAAATTATTATGGCACAAGCCATGGAATTATGGATGATTATTATCGGTATGAGGTTTTGGTGGACTAGTATGTTTGGGGTGTTTGATAGATGGAAATGGTTGTTGAGATTGTTGTTAATCATAGTCAGAGTGAGAGTTAAGTTTGTATAGCGAGTGATGAGAAAAATGAATTTAATGATTGAATTGCTACGATGTTAGTGATAGGGAGGAGATTTAGTAGGTTTGAACCGTATGTACGGGAGCTTAAGTCTATATGTTTGTGATCAAGTATGATATTATGCGTTGAGGTAGTAGTATGCTCAAGGTGTTATGGGGATTTTTTTTAAGTTATTAAATGTTAAGCGGTTAGTGTTATCCTTGATCGGGTAAGTATAAATGATGATATGTGGTATACGATGTAATTGTGAGTTAACTTGGGAATTAGAGGTTGATGAGGGTGTTAGCTTGAGATGTGATATTAGTAAAACATAAAGAAGTTAGTATGGTTTAGCGAAGGTTTGATGTATCCATGTAAGTGATAGAATCTAAGCTACGGAGTGCATGAATTATTGTTTGATAACTTTTGAAGTTGTATCAGTTGGTAGGTATTTGGGAGTTATGTTAAGATTGGATTTTGCGCTCGCGGGTGTAGTTATGTAGGTTAAGTTATGGATCTTGTGTATGGGTATATCCGAGGACCTTGGAGTAAAGCAAATGCCGTGGACTAGAGTTTGTATGGTGATTTATTGACTCGGAGTGTTGGCTTAAGTCTAAGGGGGAGATAGTAGAAAAAAAAATTAACTAAGTTAAGATTGTGGGATTCAGGTAGGTGTATCGGTGGGTTGCACGTTGGTACTGAGAAGGAGTGGTGTTGATCCTATTTTACCCCAGCTTTTTCAATGACTTCGATATCTTGTCATGCCTTATGTTTCATTCCCCCAATCATAATACATGTTCATGCATATCATGGGAAATCATGTATTCTCCTAACTATCGAAATATAGAGTCCCAATTTTTCTAGCAGGCGAAATAGACATTTCATAAGCTATAAAATCCAAACTCAAGTTGCGTGGTTCATAATGCGTATGCTTAATTTTTATTGTATGTTCAATTTCAGTCCAACGGCAACACCCTTAGCAACCAATAAGATTCAATTTATGTCCTGGGTGTCCTTAATCTTTAATCTTGATTCTGGTTGAATTCATGCATTTGATGCCCTAGTTCTCCGGCCTCAATAACCGTATCAAGTCATATACAATATTCCTTCATATTCTACCCTTTCATGACTTTCCATTTGTCTAGGAACTGTAGATGAACAGTGGTGACGATAGGAGAGAGTGAGTGGGTTTTTGTTGATAAATATTGTGGCATGTTCATTTTAGCTAAGGTGGCAAGTGTGAAGTAAGCTTGAGGCTAGACTTTTGATGAATGTCATGGTTATTTGAAGCATTTCGTGTTGTATTTGTAAAAGTGGTTGTGTGATGGTTTATCTAGGTTTATAGGTGGGGAATTGTTGAAGTGAAGTCTTGTGCATAGCTTAGTTAATTGGAAAAGTTAGTGAGTGTTTTCTTAAGAATAGTGCCCGAAAGTTGTCTTAATAAAGGATTGTAGAATTTGAAAAAGGTGTTTTATGGGTGTTGATTAGGAGTGTATACGTAATTATAAAGATAGGCTTGAACATCATATGTGTATATATGGACGGAGATTAAAGTTTATATTATCGATAAGTTTTGGTGTCTATGTTGATTTAGAAGTCTAAGCTAAAAGCTCTTATAAATTGATCTTGCATAGCACTCATGTATTGTGAATATATCTCCTGTCTGAGGATATTAGTTGCAAGCCTTGGCCTTGCTATAAGTTGAATTGCGTATATGCATATGAATAGTTCCCTAAGCTTCAAGACTTGTTGATATGAATATGATGGTTGAAAATGGTGAGTATTAAGTGGATTATAGTTGATTGAGTGGTAATAAGAATTATCTGTGAGATGAGGAATTGTAACAATGTGGATGTGTGTAAATTTATAATTCGGAATGGTGCTATGTTACGGTGTTAGGTGGAGGAATTGGTGACTCTAAATTAAGCTTGAAAATGAGGAGAGAGAGTTTGGCTTAGTTAGATTTGAATAGCCAAGATTGCAAATGCCTTGTGAGAATTATGAATTGAATCAAGTAAGTATGATTTTTTGGGGAAAATAATATTACGGAGAAAGGGTGTGCGAAGCGTATTGATAAGCTTGAAAGTAAGGAGTTGTACTGCGTGGGGTCTAGTACTTTTATTTTGATATAAGACTGATTGACCTACTCTCAGTACTTAAAATTGGGGTCGAGTTATAAATCCTTATTTCAATATATATATATATATATATATATATATATATATATATATATTGTTCGAACCATATCCCAAACCCAATTGCTTCCTATTAGCATTGAAAGTTCCTTGGAAAGATTTTGAATTATGTCCTAATTGAATGAGAGCGTGTCTTGATTCGGTCCATGCACCTAGAAATTCAACTTGATATTTATTTCGACGGATTCATATATTTCTTCCATCTTCCGATGTGATCCAATCTCACTACTTGAAGTTTCGTGAGCATAACTATTTCAAGAATGATTTATTTGTGTTGAAGCGAGTTACCAAATTCTATTTAGCATTTGCTTTAATTCCCGACCCAAGTATTAAGCCATGGGTCGATCATAAAGTGTCCCGTATATCAATTAGTATTATTCGGGGAGAACCAATCACAAGAGGGAGATATTGTGATATCCCGAGTTTTCATATCCTAGATCTTTCATCTCTTTCTTTGTGAATGCGGATTTAAATTGAAGTTAATAATTTTTTCTTCATCCAAATCTTTTAGTAATATACTCAACTATGTCGTTGTGATTATCATGAGCTTATGCGTCGAAAAGTACTCCAAAGCTTAGAAAAATATAAACTTGTTCATCAAGCTATATTAGTTGCGTATCCTCAATTTTCCTTGTCTTCCTAACCCAATGAGCGATATTTGGGGACGAATGTTTCCAAGGGGGAGATGATGTGATACCCCAAGTTTTTCCTTTAAATATTTCGCTCCCAAATGTGTCGAGTCGCTAAAGCCTTTTTATCTTTCCAAGAGTCCGTTAAGATCACGGACGAAAATGTGTTGAATTTTGTTCTTTATCGTGATTAATAATTTTTCTGTGTGGAATTTCTGGATATTCCACCCGTCATCGCGTAGATCATTGAATAAGCTTTCGAACGATATACGGATCATCCAAAATGGACACTCGACCGTTGAGTTATTATCATTCCGATCTAACCGTGAATAGTGGTGAACAGTAAATGTGCAGGAAAAAAATACTGAAGCCAGGCGAATTTTATGGTCAACTTCAAACGATCATAACTCCTTGTACATAATAATATGGGTGAGATACTATATATCAACAGAAATCTTTGAGAGTCCTCTATCCAATGAAATTGGTTTCATCCAATTTGTCCATCGGAGAAAAAAGTTATGGTCGATCTACTTCAGCCTATCAAAACAGTCCACCAAAGGACAAATTTGACATTATTTGATTTTTAAGGGTATTTTGGTCATTCCTACTCCAATCCATCCAGTTAAGGGATTCGAGTTCATCATGTTAAGGGTTTCGAGAAGCACCCTTTATTTTAATGAATAAAGTTTTGGAGTCGTAAGTTCATATTCATCTTCCATTTTTTGGTATGTGGGGTTTGAACAAGAATAGTTCTTCCGTTCTTGTGCCTGTATCTTTAATTTTTATTATGGATTATTATGAGTTTGGAAAGGGAGTTTATTTCCAAGATATCCTACCATGAGATTTTGATTATGTATATATGTAAATTGTTCAAGCTTTTCAATTATGATTATTTGATTCATATGGTTCTGTAAGTTGAATTATGTCTAAATAATTCGATTATGAACTTATAAAGATTTGAATTGTAAGTTTTGAATCACATGAGTATTAGACTATTTTCGTTCTATGAATGAAGATTTAATATTGGGATTCTTGGTGCTTCGATCAAGAATTGCTATATTTTGAACATGTATCCGCGTTTTAAGTTCAATAATGAATTATTAGTACTTTCAAGTGTTTTCGAGTCATGTGTCAAATTTTGAGCTTCCTTATGACGACTTGAGTTATTGGGTATATTGATATCGAAGTTGCAATGAGTCTTGGTATTTTTCGGATGGTTTTGATGAGTTAAATTGTTGAAAATATTACGTATTGAGTCTTCATATCCTTTTCCAAATGTTGAGTCGGTTATGGTTCAATGCATTGATACCTTGTTGATGTTGAGGAAGACTAAAATGTTTTTAGCTAAAATGTGTTGAGTTAGGAATCCACAAACTGATATGATTTGATAAATGAGAAAGAGATTTGATTTTGTCTTTATGATAGACCCTTGTGATGTTGTGGTGGATTTCCTAACGTGTTCTGAGCTTGTCGGGGAATAGTACTTAGCACCGAGAGGGAAATTTAGTATTTCCCCAAACCTATTTGCCACCATAGGGTTGTTTGATGATGATATTATTGGCCAGAGAGCCCGATTGTGATTATTGCAGTTTTAAGGTCGTACTCCCTGGCAAAGAGTATGAAGCTCCTACCAATGGGGGTTTCAAACGTTGGTATTCTACGTAGCTCATGTGGGGTTGTCGGTTATAGGAAACTCCCGTGTCCATAAGATTAAGTTTCTTGAATTACCGTGTCACTTCGAGATTTGAGTCAAAGAGTTGAGATGTTTATGATGTTTTATGGTCATTTATGATGATTTATAATTACCTATGATGATTTTTGATGATATGATAATTTATGATTATTTAGGATGATTTATCATAATTTATGATTTATAATGATTTACGTGGATTACGAGATTTTATAATATGAACTGTTTATTATGAAATTACGAAAAGCATGATTTGATATAACTCAAGCCAAGTGAGTCATCATTGTCCGTACGCATGTTTTCATGAAATTGTTTATACTATTTATATTGTTGCATGCACCCCCACATACTCAGTACATTTCATAGTGCTGACCCACATATTTCCATGGACTACATTCTTACCAAAATATAGGTACAAGCTGTAGCGCACATATCATGTTCAGCTGGGTCGCAGCTCTCGATCGGCAGGTGATTAGTCCTTTTGATTCAGGGACTTGAGTTGTTCAGATTTGAGGTGTATTGTATTTTTTGTATTCAGTTGTATTGAGTAGGGGTAGTTGGGAGTCATGGCCTGGCTATCTTTGGTCAATGCTAGTAGAGGCTTCATAGACAGTCACTAGTAGTCAGTGTATTCAGTTTCAGTTTTGTATATACATGAGTAGAATTGTGACCGTATAAATTTACTTTCATGTTGGTTAGACTAAGTTATGGGTTGTTTCCACATTATTCCTTCTATTTTATGTATTTTATTCAGTTGCTTTGGGTTATGCCAGATGAAGGGTTAGTTTGGGGTCACTTGTGACCTTAAGCACCATGTGATGTCTCGGGATCCATTTCGGGGAATTACACTACCAATCCAGACACACAGGTCACAAACTTACTCATACTTGACCTAGGGTCAGCTATCTGATCAGAGGCATAATTAGACAACTGGTTGAACATGAGACAATACTTCTTTACTGTCATTGAGCCATGCCTCAGGTTCATGAACTCTTCTATCTTAGATTCCCTCATCTTACGTGGGAAGAACTTGTCTAAGAACACATCCTAAAGCATCTTCCAAGTTATGGGAGCTACATTCTCCTCTCTATTTTTCTTCCATATCACTACCCAATCATATGCAATATCCTTCAGCCTATAGGATGCCAATTCCACACTCTTCTCTTTAGAAACATGCATAATGTGGGTGATCTTCTTTACCTCATCTAGATAAAACTGTGGGTCCTCACCTGCTTTCGACCCAAAGAATTCCGACCGGTTCATTCTTATAAAATCTCAAATTCTGGCTGCAGCTAAGTCCTTTTCTTGCTAAAGTGGGATTGTAGCCTGACGGTTTCCATGAACATTAGCTGTTACAGCATGGGCTAGCGCCTGAAAGACAGTCCGAAACTCTGTATGTGACACATTCTCATTCAAAGGATCTGCGGTTTGAGGTGGCTAGGTATCATTTCTATGTGCGTTAGCTTAATGAGGAGGCAGTTTCTGTCACGTGAAAGCACGAGTTAAAAGAAGATAGAGACACTGAATGCATGACAGATCATGAAAGAAAAGATGATTTCCTAAAATGCTTTATAGCCTCTTGCTCATAGATGTGGCGCACTTCACATCGATGATCAAGACTCTACGTAACGCGGCTTGTCTGACTCCCTAGGACTCTCTAAACCTTAGGGTCTGATACCAAGTTTGGAATACCCCAAAATATGGTTCCTGGGATACCACACGGTGCTCCGAACTACAAGTAGTCCTGAGCTAACCCTGGCTGCCTTCTACTAAATCTGAATCTCAAAATAGGGGGATACAAATATAAAATCATAATAAATGCAGACAAACTACCTGAATTATTTGAGTATATCTAAAAATACTAATCTCATCAGTCTGATAAGGCAAATAGTAAAAATCTGAATGCTGCAACTAAAATCTAAAACTGAATCTAATAGTCGGACAAGCCTTCACTGACTGAATCTAGAGTCACTAGGACAGGCCCCAGCTGACTCAAACTGTCTGAAATGAATACTAAATCAGATACTAATAAACTAAAAATCTGAATAGCTAAGTCGCCGAACTATGAGGACTCACTAACTGTAGAGATGTAGATGAAATGCTCAAAAATCACTCATGCTGCTGAGTCTGAGCACCTGAACCTGCATTATGAGACAATATAGCACATAGACGTATATATGGATCAGTACTTTGAGAATATACTGAGCATATGGGGTAAATGCAATAAGTAAGCAATATCATCACAATTTATAAAACCATGCATGTTAGAGGTAAATGACTCACAAAGGTTGAAGTAATCTGAAAACTGAAGATCATAAATCATGAACAATAAAGCATATAGTATAAAACTTGTGAACCATTACGCTTAGTTCTAAAATCTGTATTTTGTTCTTATTCTCAAATCATGCAGGCTAAGTGAAATCTGTAGGTCTGTATCTGAAGGCTTATGTAAAGCAATAATTTAAACTCAAGAACTTTAAAGCTGCAGAGAAAATACTTTATCTTAGGGGTTTAGAAATCTTAAAACTTATTCTGCATGGAAGGCTCTTCTAATTGACATAACATGTGAGCATTCATAGAGTCCAAGGTTCGTGTCCCCCTAAGGAGGAATCCTCACGTTGGGGACAAGATTCATACTCTTTCCAGGGAGTATAACCTATCTAAGTGATCACATATCTATCATCCACGTAGAAGTTGGAATAATCTAAATCCTACATTGGCATGTAGTTCTGGGGTATAAAACCGTAGTAACATACCCAAATCGGTGCTAAATACTACTCCCACTAAATCTGTATGCTCATTCTGATGGAAATTCACTTTATAATAGTATAATGGTTTATAATTAAAACCAACAGTATATCTATAAAGCTAAATCTATAATCTGAATTTGTAAAGTGGATTTCATAGCTATTCTGAGACCAAAAGGTCAAATCTTTATCAATAATCTGAAAAGGAATCTAGTCATAGAGTGATTATAGCACAACAAATCTTGAAATAGCAATCTTTAATTAAGGCTTAATGACCCATGCATCAAACTCATGTTAAAACATCATAATGTTCATTCTTGGTAATGTAAACATTTATAAATCAACTTAAAATGTGGAAATTTTTGCAATATGCATGGAAATATGAACATAATTATGTAATTCAACTTTTAAATCACTGAAAATCTCATAAGCTTGTAAATAACAATAATGGGTATAAACCCTAACTTGAATTTCAAGTAAAATCATATAATATTCAATAAATTTATAATTAAAATAAGTTTTTGGGCACAAGGATGAAAGGATTATCTTTGCTGAAAACCCCACATACCTTAATCGATGATCTTAGATAAAAAGCTTGAATTTTGGACTCCTATTGTGTCTTTGGAGATGATTTCTTAGAGTTATTGAATTGGAAATCCTTAATCTTGAATTGCTTTGGAGAATTAATGATTGGATTTCTTGGGGGGTAAGCTTTGATGATCTAGGGTTTTGTTTAAGAGTATTTTGGTGAAAAACGGGTAGAATATGCTTCGGATGGGTTAAATGATCTGTTATTCACGACTTGGGGCTAGAGAAAAGACCAAAGAGCCCCTTTTAAAATTTTACTCAGATTGAAAAAAATTTCTGAAATTGATGTACGGTGCGACGCGCCATTATAATGGTGACCTACTGAAAACTGCCAACTGGGATGTGAAAAATCTTTACGACGCGAAGCTATCATGGTACGGTCCTAGATTGCTATTTTGGCTACCTCCGCGACGCACCAAAATCTCGGAGGTTCACTGGAAAGTGACAATTGTTAAATGGGACATCACCGCGATGCAGTGGAATTGCGAAATCTTACTGAAAATTGACAATTATCATTTAAGCTGTCTCCATGATGCGCTAGTGACCGAATGACGATGTTTTACGACTGAAATTTAAAATTGCCATAACTTCTCGTCCGTTATCGGATTAAGGTAAATCTTATATCGTTGGAAAGCTAATTCAATTTCCTACACATTGGAAGGTCTAAATCTGAAAAATTCTACATGTATAAAAAGTCATTCTCTCTTGAAGCCAATGCTTGACATTCTCAATGCTAAATTGAACTAGGAAAGTATGAGGTGTTACAACAGATTTTCAAAAAGAGATGTTTTCACAAAATTAACTCCTGAGATCTAATTCCATAATATTTTTGAATCTAGGATCGAGATGCGATAAAAAAGTCATAAATCACACTAACCATGCTACCAATCCTAAATTGACATTTCGGATCTGCTAGCACAGTTTGTTTTCGCATCTGACATACAGAATAATAAATGTTGACCGAATTCAACTATAGGATCTTTTTAACCCCTAAAAAAATATAAATTGCACACATCAATTTGAATCATTTCGAAAATTGTGCCAATCGTTCCTACACCCTAGAAACATCATGTAGCAACAAAGGGAGGAGAAAAATGGTCAAAACACATAAAAAGGAAAAGTTTACAGAATCAAGTCATTACAATATACCTTTTTGATTACAAGCAATTATGAGTCTCATCCTAAAGAGACTTGTGATCCGAAAGCACTTCATGTCATTCAAGGAATTAATTTAAAAGACATTGTTGCTAAGAATACAATTGCAAGAAAATTATTGGGTATAGATGGTCATATCTTCAATGGAATTTTTATATCAAATATGTCCCTGTATAGAGATAAAATGAACAATAACCCATCAACAACATAAGAGTTGGGCTATAACACACATCCATAAAACCACGAAAAGTTTTCAATATTGATAAAGTATATACAAAACATAAATAAACACCAAAAGAGATGAGAAAACATGATAATTATATAAATAACAAATGCACATAAGAAGAGAATATAGAAGTAGAAGAATAAATGACACTATAGGGGATATGGTTTCTCACTTCGAAAACTGTAAATTGACACATCTGAACCTTCTCAAAGAGGTTAGTTTAATACACATAAAACTATCAAATATTTGTGGAAATAAGAAGAAAATGTAAAAGTAAAATAATAAGCTGTGCTATGGAGCATATGGTAGGGCCCCGACAATTTGAACATACTCGGTTATAAGATCGTTGTGTATGACTCCAGTTGGATGTGCATCCAAGGCAACTAACACTCCAATCAACATGAATTTTCTACATCATAAGTCACAAGGTAAACAAAAGCTCTATCAACAAAATTTAATCTTTATCCACGGAAAGAGTAGCTGTAAGAGACCTATAATCACTAAAAGATTTCGTAAAGTTTGATAAAAATATGACTTAGATAGAATTATAAAAATCTGTGATAAAAGGTTTCATAAAGTTTGATAAAAATGACCTAAATAGAATTATAAAAATCTTATTTTATACAATGTAAAAATCTAATTGATTTGGAAGTGTTAAATATAAAGATGTCTAATGTAGATCAAATATGACTTTAATTTATTTAAAAATTTTAAAATTATTATAATAATAAAATAATAATAAATTGAGCAAATAGTAAAAATACAATTTTGTCTATTGCAGAGTCTTTTAATAAAGAAAAATAAGTTCAAAAAATATTTTTAAAATCCTTCATACTTTTAATATATGAGAGATTGGAGATTAGGAAAAATAGTGTTACTATATTTTAAAAATAGTGTTATACCTTTTGGTAATAGATTATTGTTGTTGTTGTTTTAATAATATTTTTATCTTTCATTAATATGTCAATAAATTATATTTAAATATTTTTATAATTTATAGAATTTAAATTTTAAGGAGATAAGTTTGAAATAGTAAAATTCTATTAGAACTTTTTAATTATGGGTTTCTATTTTTAAGATAATGATTTTCTTTTAAAAAAGAATAATACACTTCAAATTCAAATACTTTATCTTTTGTTTCAAAATTTTTATTACAACATTTTTTAACTTTATCTTAAAATTGCTACTTGGCTTCTTGTGGTGCTTCTACTTTTACTTTTGTAAATACTAGTATGATTACCCACGCGATGCGCAAAATATTTTTAGTAAAAATATTAGCTTATTCACTTTGAAATAATAAAATTAATCAATTTTATTTTATCACATTAACACATTTTAAATTGATTATGAAACATTAAAAATAATTGTTAATACAACTAATACTTAATCACTAATCACAATTACGATTATTTTAGATGTGAAAAGAACAATATTAGTATTTTCTTTAGTCATATTTCATTGACTGGTGTTCAAGGATAATAAAATATATTAAATAATTGTTAACTTTGTTATTGAAATTTACCTTTATATTTTAATCAATTAAGACATGTAATTACATTCCTTACGTTTCGTTTCAAATTTTATTTTTTTTTGTCTATCAATTCAACTTTAACAACTAACTACATTTTAAAAAAAAAGTTGTATATTTCAATTTTATTTCAAACACTAAAAACACTTAATTGTACCAATTGCAAAGATTTTAATTTTCAATTTTAAAGTTTACCACTCTCAATTCAAAAATAAGTACATAGAGTTTATTATTTTCTCTTAAATTTTTATAAATTGTTCTATTATTCATAATATTTTTATTGTTTAATTCGATCATTAATACATATAAATATTTTATTTATACTTATATTATATCAAGGGGTTTTCATAGTTTGGGTAAAAATCAAATCGAATTGCGAACCAAATCAAATCGATTAAAAAAATCGACATTTGATTTGGTTTGATTTTAAATTTAAAAAACTGATACTTATGTGGTTTGATTTTGGTTTTACTCTAAAATAACCGATAAAATAACAAAACTGAACTGATATATATATATATATATATATATATATATATATATATATATATATATATATAAATTATTTATATATTATTCATGAATAAAAAATAAATATTTGTTACATTTTAAATTTTAATCATGAATTTAACTTTAACCGTAACTCTTTTAGTCATATGTCACCATCTAGTTGACAGTACGTTATGAGATTCTAAATGATTTTCGCACTTTGAATAACAAATGATACTAATTGTGGAAATTATCTTGTTGTCTAGGAAATTTTACAGGTGAATTTAATTAGATTATAAATAATCACTAATTTTGAACTTTCTTTTTTGTTCCTATTGAACGAAAAAATTTATGTGTTCACCTTTTCGGGGGGTTTATTATATCGTTCTCTTATATGTAGTTTCTAAATAATTTTTTTAGAAGCGTTCATATGGTGTTGTTCATGGCATTGCCTAAATATAACACTAAATTGACATCTTAGTTTCAAGATTAGGGCACAACACTATGTTTGATTGAATTTGTTTTTTTTTTTAAATTTCAACTTTATCATTAGTTAAAGTTATAAACCAAAAAAATCGAACCAAACCGAACTAAACCTACAAGAACCAAACCGACGGTTATTTTATTGTGTTGGTTTGGTTTGGTTTTGACCAATAACTGACTTAAACCGACCCATGAACACCCCTAATTATATATTTTAAATTAATTCAATTACAATGTCTCATGTCATTTTATTTTTTGGTTTCTCATTCATTGTCTTGTACCCGCATTGGAGCCCGACTAGTTTAGATTCGCGTTACGTAGGGCTCATTCGAGGAAAGTTTTTCCTACCAAGGATTTTTTCATATCCAGGGTTCAACCCGAGATCTCTGATTAAGGGGGAGCAACCCCATCTGCTACACTACATCCTTTGGTGGTCTCTCATCATTTTCAAATATAACCCACATCATAAATTCCACATCCACCCACCCTTACCCCACCCCACCCCCAATTTATTTTTAAACTTTTAATCTTTTTTATGAAAAAAAGTTCTTACCGCACCCACCTCTATCCACAACCCACTCTCCCCCAACAAAAATATAATTAAATTTTATTTTATTTTTAAAATAAAACCTTTTTTTACCCCACCCAACCTGACTTCCTACACCCCCACCCCCACCCCCCACCCCACCCCAAAAAAAAGTAAATTATTTTAAAAAAACTAATAAAAATAATTTTCTTCTTACACTCACCCTACTCACCTATCTTGACCCCAAAAAATTTTAACTTTTATTTTTTTTTTCAAATCTTTTTCCTACCTCCACCCCACCCCCTACCTACATGCTACAAAAGAACAAAATGGTGCACTTTGTTAAAGATTGAGTTATTTATTTAAATATCTAGTAATCAATTCCCACAAAAGATACTTTTTACATTCCTTTTTAATGGGTGCATCTATATTATAGAAATTCTAAATTCATCACTGATAAAGCCACATAATATAATACATATACAACTAAGAATCAAACTGTAGTAGTTTATTAGAGTAAAGTAGTTGCTTGCATGATTGAGTTTAGAAAGTAATTTTGTCACGCAGAAAGTTGCTTGCTCAAAGTACTATGTTTGCAAAAAAAAAATTTTAAGGTCCAGTGCACATACCTACACCATTTGCAGAAGAAGAATATCAAGGCATATCAAACTACATATCAACCAGGAATAGCTTAAGGCTATTTATTTGAAACTTTAAGATAATTTATAGAGAGTTAATATTGGCTAAGAAATTATTTTTTTTTTTATTCAATATATTACCACTATCTTGAATCAAATTTAAATTAAGTAATGATAAACAGTAAATGGTAGGCTAACACTAAAATTCTAAAATCATAGACAAAGTGGTAATCAAATTGAAATTTGAAATTACCAACTGCCTAGAGTGTTGATTTGGATTCAAAACAAAATACACAATAAATTAACTATTGCATCAAGAAAAATTAATTTTATCATTATTCTTCATACATAAATCACAAACGAAGTTAAAGGAAGTTGAATTAGAGTTTGCATATTAGGAGTTTGAGTAACTTCATTTAAATTGGGAAAAAAGAAAGGGAAGATCAGAGTTGTATCTTTAAAATTTAAACTACGTGTTATATTGTAATTCAATTCATATTCCAAAGTAGTAATATCTTTTAATTTAGAGCAGTCTTTCTTTGAATCACTTAAAATCGGCAACGTCTTGTAATCTACAAATATGAGTTAGTTAAACTTTATCATGTTAATAATATTTTAATTATACCTGATTAATTTCTCGCTTGTTCTCTATCTCATTACATCTTTCTCTATATGACGAAAAACTTTTCAACATCTTCAGATCTTTTTCAGTTCCAGCAATTAAATTATAAAAATATAGATATATATTTTTAAATTCAATAAAAGTCTTTGCAATTCTTCTAATTTTCAGTAGAGAAATAAAAACTAACAAGAATTTCAAATTATATAAGATTGCAAGATAAACATACACAGACGAACTTTACTTAACTTAATTTTAAAGTAGTCATCATAATCATACTCTTCAAATAGCAGAATATAGCTTCTCACAATTTGACAATTTATAAAAAGAATAAAAGAAAATTGTACGTACTAACGATAATACTTTTTTGCTTTCTTTACATAGTTTTGAATAGTTCTTGCCACCAAATCATCCAAAATTTTAATAAAATTATTTCAAAGAGTGTGTAGAATTGATTCACTTGAAATGCTCAAATGGAGAACACAAAAACAATAATAAGAATTTCAAAATTATATAAAATATAATATAAACCGACATTGATGAATTTCTTATGTAAATGTGAAGATAAATATGATGACGGATAACCCATCTAACTCTAAGAGTGAAGGTTTATTTGGTTAAATACAAAGTCATGATCCTTTTTGTTCTTTTGCCAATTTACTATTCTCTCTGTCTATATAATATGTAAAGATTAATTCAAATAGCTTTCTCTTTTAATTGGTTAAGTTGTATAATAGTTGTGGATCCACTTCATCCACAGACTATATTATTTATGTTCAACACCCAAACACATATTTAAGATAGAATCCTTATTCCACAATTTCAGATTAATCAAATTCAACCCACCTGCAACCTTAGGCAAGCGCATCTTCTTCCATGACACTAGTGCTTTTTTAGTAATAATATTTACGCTAGACCAAATGTAGCTTCTGTAATAAGATTGAATATATTTTCTCACTTTTGCAGGAATTACAAATAACTAAGCCTCGTAAACTTGGACCCCAAAGATAACTGACCTTACAAGATGCACCCTACCTGCATAAGAAAGCTTCGTAGCAGTCTGGGATGAAATCTTAGTCACAATCTAATCAATTAGAGGTTGCATTGAAGAATAGTTATTTTTCTATGGACAAAGGGACTCCTAAATATTTGAAAGGAAAGGAACCATACCTGGAACCCAAACTCCGTTGAATTTGAGTTTTAAATGCATCTGTGACCCCTCCAAATTATATAGCACTTTTAGCTTGATTAGCTTGTAAACTTGATGCTTCTATGAAAATGGTAAATTTCTCATGTAACACTTAACTGATGCGTAATCACCTCTAGCAAATAAAAGTAAATCATCAGCAAAACTTAAATGAGTTATATGGAGCCATATGCATATGGAATGATAGTGAAACTACTTTTGATGTTCAAGTTCATTGAGATTTTTTCCAAGATATTCCATAACTAGGTCAAACAAAAAGGAGGACATAGTATTTCCCCTACCTTAGTCCTCTGGCTGCCTCAAAAGGATTTGTCAATTCTCCATTAATCAAAAAAGAATAAGAGACAGTTATTGCACATTGCATCGCCCAATCAGTAAACTTCTGAGGAAATACAAGTCCTGACCTATTTCAAATAATTCCAATCAACTGTATCATAAGCCTTCTGAATATCCACATTGATCATACATCTAGGACACACATTCTTCCTACTATAATCTTTGACTAGTTCATGGGCAATTATAATGTTATCAGCTCCTTTCCTACCTAAAATAAAACCTGCATGAGCTCCTGAAATGATTGATGCAATTACTCTTTGAATTTTGAGGGATAAAACCTTGGCTATCAATTTGTATACCACAGAGCAATAAGTTATAGGCCTAAATTCTTTGATGGTAGTAGGATTTGGCACTTTAGTCAATAAAGTAGTTGTAGTACAATTAAATGCTTTGTGTAGCTTACCTGTACTAACAAAATCTTTAATTGTTGCACACACATCTGATTTGATCACTGACCAAGCTTTTTTAGAAAACATGGCGTTAAAACTATCTACCCTTGGAGATTTATCATCACCTATAGAACAAAAGCCAATGTGGATTTCTTGGTCAGTCACATTAGAACACAAGTCAATCTTTTACTTATGAACCAAAGTAGGTCTATTCCTCATGATACTAATGTTAACAACAATCATATTAGGAAAGGAAGTGGCCATGAGCACCTACTAGAAATAAATGATTTCATATTTAATATCATTAGGTTCCACCAATTTATCCCTTATCAAAGATGTGAGTTCAAGTATTTGTTTCTTGTCCTTCCTTTCTTTCATCACAACAAAAAAGTATTTTGTGTTAGAATCACCCAATTTAATCTACCCAACTCTAGATTTTTGTAATAATGCTTTCTTCAATGAGACTCCACTTCTCCTGGCTAATTAACAAATTTTTCTCTTTCAGTTCTGAAGAGTCTAAGTATTGAGTGGCCAATAGTTGGTGAGTGTCTTGAAGTTTGTCTCTGATTTGATTCACCTTAATAGTTGAGTGCCTGAATTGAGTATTATTAATCTCTCATAAGTGAGGCTTCAACCCCTTCAATTTATGGCAGAAAGACATCATTAAGCAGGTCTGAGTGCTAGTATGGCAATATCTTTGAAATATTTCTCCAAAATTTTCGTAAGCAACCCGTACATTAAAAAATCTAAAAGAAACTTTATTAGGAGTTGAATAGGGATATTAACCATAGGGGAATGATCTGAGATATAAGGCAACTGATAGTCAACTATTGCATGTCCATAGTTAGTCATCCAATCATCATTTCTCAAAGCTCTATCAATTCTATTTTATATTCTATTGGCTTCAACCTATTTATTAAACAAAGAATAAAAATCACCTTTCCGTGCCAACTTATTTAGAGACAAATCCTGAACACATGTTGCAAAGTCTTGAATTTTAGCTTTGGTAACAGGTCGTCCATGCAATCTATCCTGACATTGCAAAAGGGCATTCAAATCTCCCCAAATTAGCCAAGTATTTGTGGTATGTACTACAATAAGCCCGAGATCATCCCATAATGTCTTTCTCAACTCTATTGTATTAAATCTATACATCATTGTCATGCAACATTCAACTTTCTTGTCTCTTCTCAAAATATTACTATGAAGATATTGAGCACCCTGAACCACAATATCAACTTGATAGTCATGGTCATGGTCATCCCATAATAGCCAGATTCTTCCATTATAAGCATTAGTGTAATTATGATGCTTAGTCCAGCCAAGGACTATAGATTGAGCTATAGTTTTAGATTTATTTGACTTAACTCTAGTTTTTAGTAACCCTACCAACTTAATATGATGATCCTTTATATATTTACTAAGTTCTCTCTACTTGTACTTTCTATTAATGCCCCTCACATTCCATGTTAAACAAGCCATTAGTAACTAGTTGAAGGACCTCACCGTATCAAGAGAAAGCTGATCTGCCACCACAATATTCGAAGATTGCAGAAAATCTAAGCCATTCTTAATAGCTAAGGATATAGTTTGAGCATAACTTCTGTTACCACTCAGTGAAGAAGCAGGCTGAGTACCTTTAGATTTCACAAGTGTAAAATTGACTTATCCAACTATAACTTCAGTAACCTTTCTAGCATGATTTGGAGTATTATCTTAGGGGCCTTTTGTCTCTTATGTTGCACCCTCTTTTTAAGAGCAGGCTAAGGGTTCTTATGTTTAGGACATAAGTGCCCCACCATCATAACCTATCACAATACTCTGGCTTCCAATTAAAATGAATAGGTTGCTGAAATGCATTACTCTTTTCATCCATAATTGTTATCTCAGTAGGAATTGATTTAGTAACATCAACCTCAACCAATATTCTAGCATATGAAATCCTAGTTTGTTTAGTCGTACACCCATTAGCAAATAATAAAATGCCAATAGCACTTGCAATCCTGCTCAGAGAATCACAACCCTCATAATTTAAAGAAAGTTTAGGAAATGTTACCCAAAGAGGTATTTTAGTTAAGAATTCTGAATTAAAGTAAAGTTTGGGGGTCCATTGCTTTAGAATAATAGGCCTATTATGAATAGTATAAGGACCATAATACAGTATCTCCTTCATATCAGATTCAATTTGGAATTTTACTAAGTAATATCTTTCATCATGGTAAAATAATTCCGGTTTAGCAATAGTTGTCCAGTGTTGAGTAATGTATCTTTTCATAAAATTGAAACCAGGCATATTCCCTATCATATATAACACCAAAGAGAACATTCACTTATTCTTCTCCTTAGCTAGTTCTTGTTGGTCTAATTGGATAATTACAACATTGTGAGAAACATTGATGATTTTATTTTTGATCCTCCCGCATGCATAATGTAAATTTTTAACTTGAATCATGTTTAGGGGTGTTAAAAAGGTGTTTTGGGAAAGTTTTGGATTTTTCAGAAGGGATTCGAGGCCATTTTGGAACCCCGAGGTAGTAAGACGCTATAATAAGGTCGTGTCACAGAGGTTAACCTCCGCGATATTGGTGTGGCATGAAGACTAACCTCTGCGATATTGGCGTGCCACACCGCTATTTTAAATTCTCCCACTTTTTATTTTTTTCACTTGGGGTGAGGGAATTTTGGTCTTTTTACCCCTTGTACGACCTTATAACATAAAAATAACCCCATTCTTTTTAGTTTTTAAAGATCAAATCATTATCTTTGTCTCTCAAACCCAAAACCTTAGAACATTCAAGGGTTTTACACTGAATTCATCATCCGAGCTTCAAACTTTGAATTGTCTTCAATTCCTTGTTTATTCCAGGCATGTTTCTTTTCTCTAAACATGAATTTTACATTGTGGCATTGATTGAATGAATTTTCATGTAATTTAAATTATTGGTTTTGAAATTAAGTTGAGGGGTTTTGGTTGTTATTGATTGAATTACTTGTCTCATATTTTAAACTGATTACTCATATTTTAAATTAATGTTTTAGGACTAAATTGGTGCATTGTTTAAATAATTGAAATGGGGAATATGAGTATCCCCAAATAGTATGAATTTTGGCTTAGAATTGACATTAATATCAATCCACTTTATAGTCTTAGTTTTAAATATAGATAATTACATGGTTTAACTTATTTCTGAACCCAATGTGTTGAATTAAAGGATAAATGAATGAAAATGGTTTTGGATGGCCTAGGTGGCCTTGGTTTTGCATATTAAATGGAACTTAAGAGTCTGATTTAGTTATGTGGATTTGGTTTGGCATAAATATATTATCTTACAATCATATTTGTATGACGATACCAAGTGATAAATGCCTTAATGAATGACTCCTGGATTAATGGATTGGTTTATGTGTAAATTTTTTAAATTTGGGCTTAAAAGGAATTGTGTAGCTTACCGTAAAGGTGTAAGTCCTTGGGAAACGAATATCAGAGACCACCTTTGTCAGTGTTAGGGGTCTATATGATAGTGTGCTTGATGTACACTTATTGTATATATTTTGGGACAACTATTTCCTTGGTGGCTTTAGTTTTTCATTGATTTATCCTCGATTCGTATGACTAACACGCACTAGAGCCCTTTCAGCAGAGGGAGCTGAGCCCATACAGCCCAAATATACCTTTAGGACAGATCGAGCTACACAATTCATGTTAAATCTGTAAACTATCATGTTCATGACCCTTGTTCCTTTCCCGACATCCTATATATATGTATGTGAATGTGGTACATATGGTCTCTGATTGGATTTTTATAATTATATTATTTTATGCTTATTCCTTAAGTTGTATGCCAGTTCTTATCCCACTAACCATCCCTTGATGCTACACCATTTCATGATGTAGGTTCCAAAGATTTTTTTGTTGCTCCTGTGCAGCGTTAGGTGGCTGAGTACTCCCATGAATTTTTTGTGAAGTGGTGAGCTTCCATGTTTCGGAGGGCCTTGTTATTTCACTAGTTTCATTACTATTTTAGTATTTTATTTTGATCCTTTTATTTAGAGTCGGGAGCATGTCCAGACCTTTTTCGTATCCTAGTTTTAGAGGCTTTTATGGACAAATATGGGTTGGATTGTTATATTTGACTCTCAAACTTTCATTTGACTTAGTTATCTTTTTATTACTAGCTTGATTTGGCTTCTACTTTATTTTTATGATTATTTTGCTTCTGAGGTTAGGCTAAGTGGATGGTTTCTGGTCCATGGTAGGCGTGAGATACCCATCACGACTAAGCCTTAGTTCAAGTCGTGACAAGCTTGGTATCAAAGTATGGCTCAGGGTTGTTTGGTGTTCACAAAGTCGTGTCGAGGAGAGTCCCTTTTATGGGTGTGTAGCATGCCACACTTATAAGGGAAGGCTATAAGGAATTTAGGAATATTTTCCCTTCTTGTGTTCTTTTTCAAGCTATGAAGTCTAGTGTTATGAAACTTCTCTAGCTCCTGGATTCATCGTATTTCAGATCATGCCTCTGCAAAAATCTAACGATCGTAGAAACTCTGTTGGAACCTCTGGTCCACCTGAGGAGAATGTGAAGGGGACTCACCCTATCTATAAAGTGTAGACCAAATCTAGGGTCTCTTCTCCTGACTGTTCCACCCCATATAGAGTTCTGCCAGTCCCTACTAGTCCTTCTCATGCTTTCTGGGCTGGCGATACTCATGCAAAATCACCTCAAAGAGATATCTCTAATACGGAGTTTTGTTAGTCTTTTCATATGCTTACTCAGTTGTTGGTATCGTAGTCTCGTCAGTCTGACCATGTTGGTTTTTTTGCTCATTCATCTGATGTCACTTAGGTTAACCAATTTATGAGGTTGAATCTCCCAACCTTTACAGGCTCTAAGGTTGAGAAGGATTCTTAGGGGTTCATTGATGAGATAGAGAAGATTTGTAGAGTGATGTATCCTACTAATTCTGAGGGTGTAAAGATTCTTACATATTAGTTAAAGGATGTAGCATATCAGTGGTATGAGAAGTGGAAAGCTATAGGGGGTGATGATGTTGAGTAGGCTGTGTGGGATGAATTTTTAGGGTTCTTTCTTGATCACTTCTTTCCTCAGGAGTTAAGAGAAGCTAAGGTTGAGGATTTTGTTTATCTGAAGCAGGGAAAGATAAGTGTTAAGGAGTATGCTCTGAAGTTTCAGCAGTTGGCTTGTTATGCTCCAGAGTTGGTGTCTAATATGAGGTCTAAATGAGAAAGTTTCTTTGGGGTTGTCTCGTGATTTGGTATTGGAGTGTAAGTCTACAATGTCAATAATGATACGTACATCTCTAGGTTGGTGGTTTATATGAAGCAAAAAGAGGATAAAAAAAAATAGGCAGAGACGAGCAAAAGGTAGAATAAAAAGTTTAGATATTCAGAGAATGGTGTAGGTTAGTAGAATAGTGGGAGAGATGGCTGACAGTGGACTAAGAAGAAGAATTAGGAATTCTTATTCAACAGCTAGTGATCTTTATACTAAGCCTTCAGGTGATCGTTGTTTTTAGGCTGGAAGTGGTCCTAAGGTACAGGGTGCCCAGTATCAGGCTAGTGGATCTTAGTCAGCCCCACCTTACCTTCTTTGTCATTTTTATGGGTATCTTCACCATGGATATTACGAGAAGGGGAGAAATCGATGTTATAATTGTGGTCAGCATGGTCATATGCAGTGAGATTGTCCTTTAACCATGGTTGCCACTAGAGCTAATAAGGGTTTGATCACCATATCTTCACTCCCGTGCCAAAGGGTGCTACTTTTAGTACTGGAACTGACTAAAATTGTCTCTATGCACTTGCTACTCATTAGGAATCTGAAGCATCTCTGGATATTGTTACTGGTATATTACAAATCTTTTCTCATGATGTTAATTATTTAATTGATCTAGGTTCTACCCTATCTTATATGACCTTTTATGTGGCTATACATTTTGGTTTTGGTCCTAAAATATTTCTGACCCTTGTTCTGTTTCTACTCTAATGGGTAATTCTATAGTTTCTAGAAAAATCTATAGAGGTTATGTGGTGTCCATTTTTTATAAGGAGGGATTGGTGAATTTGATAGTGCTTGATGTGGTGGATTTCAATGTTATCTTGGGGATGGATTGACTTCATTTGTGTTATGCTTCTCTAGATTATAGGACCCTAAAGGTTAGTTTCCATTTCCCTAATGAACTGGTATTTGAATGGGAGGGGAGTTCCTTAGTACCCAAACAGAGATTTATTTCCTATCTTAGAGCTCATAAATTATTTTCAAGAGGGTGTCTATATCATCTAGTTTAGGTTAATGATTCTAAATGTGAGGGTCCCTCTTTGCATTCAGTCCTTGTGGTTAATGAATTTCCCAAAGAATTTCTTGATGACCTTCCTGGGATTTCTCCTACTAGGAAAATAAACTTTGGGATTGATCTTCTACCAGATACTCTTCCTATTTCTACGACTCCTTACAGGATGGATATGACTGAATTAAAGGAATTAAAAAAGTGATTAAAAGATCTCCTGAATAATGGTTTCACTCGTCCTAATGATTCTCCGTGGGGTGCTTCTGTACTTTTTGTGCAAAAGAAAGACGGATCCTTTTAAATGTGTAGAGACTATCGTTAATTGAATAAGGTTGAAGAATAAGTGCCCTCTTCCTATTATTAATGACCTATTCGATCAGCTTTAGGGTGCTAGGTGTTTCTCTAAGATTGATCATCATTTGGGCTATCATCAGTTAAAAATTAGGGAGGTTGATATTCCCAAGACTGCTTTCTGAACTTAGTATGGTCACTATAAGTTTTTGGTTATGTCCTTTGGGTTGACTATTGCTCCAACTGGTTATGTCCTTTGGTTTGGGTACACAGGTGAACCTTAGAATTATTTTCCATCTACTTTCCAACATCAAACGGATGAGAAAATGGAGCATATTATTCAGAATTTGAATGATATACTAAGGGCCTATGTGATTTATTTTAAAGGGAGTTGGGTGGATCATTTGCCTCTTTTTGAGTTCACGTACAACAACAGTTATTATTCTAGCATTCATATGGCTCCTTTTGAGGCTCTTTATTGTAGGAGGTGTAGGTCTCCTATTGGATGGTTTGAGGTTAGAGAGACTAGGTTGTTTGGTCTCGATTTGGTTCACCAATCTACGGAGAAGGTAAAGGTAATTAGAGAAAGACTTAAGACTGCTCAAAGTGGCCAAAAGTCTTATGCAGATTTAAGGCGAAGAGAGTTGGAGTTTGAAGTAAGTGATTAGGTATTCTTGAAGGTGTCTCCTATAAAAGCAGTCGCAAGGCTTGGGAAGAAGGGAAATCTCAGTTCCTATTAGGTTGGTCCATATCATATTTTTAGGAGGATTGGAAATGTTGTGTATGAGTTAAGATTTGCCTGCAAGTTTAGCTTTGACTTATCCTGTTTTACTTGTGTCCATGTAGAAAAAGTGTATGGGTGACCCCTTCTTAATAGTGCCTGCTGAGGATGTTAGTGTTATAGACTCTTTGTCTTATGAGGAAGTCCCAATTAAAATATTAGATAGGCAATTTCATAGATTGAGGACCAAGGATATAGTTTTGGTGAAGGTTCTTTGGTGTAACACCCCACATGTTTGGGCTAGAATTCAAAACGTTATTCCTATGTGTATAAAATCAAAATCAATGATTCCTATGTAAATATAAGCATTATGATAATTTTCCTAGTGTGAAAAGTGCCTTTAAGGTGAAAAATGTTCATAGGAAACACTTAGAGCAAATTGAGTTATGAACTTTCGTTATCAACCAAATCTTGGTATTTAATCCTACTAGGGTTAGCTTTGAACTTGTATTACTTCTAGAATAAATTGAATTTTGGAGTTTAAGACTCACCAAATTAAATATAATTGATTCCTATTTCAAACGCCACCGATTTTTCCCTAATATAATACCCGAGCAAGAAGTTATGAGTATTTTTGTGAGGAACTAGTGAGGGTACGCGATAAGAGCGTGGCACACCTCTGTGCTCTGCGATTTTGGCGTGGCACGACCCTATTTCTAGAGACTCTAAAACCCATATTTCTCTTCAGTTTTTCAATGGCAAACTAGTCATTTACGTTCTAAATCATCCAATAATTAATACTAACATGATTTTATCATCCCATAACCCCAAATACATAATCTCTCTCCTTCCAAATCCTCAAGAACACCAAATAAGGTTTCTTCTCCAAAAATTTAACTTCCAAAGCTTCAAATTCAAGTTTCTTCCCAATTTTTTCTCCCCAATTTTGTCATCAAGGGTATGGGAAACAAATTCAAGTGTTCATATCAACTCCAAGCTAGGGTTCAAGCTTCAAAGTTATGGATTCAATTTTTTCTCTAAATTATTTCCTTCAAAAGGCATGTTACTCTTCCCCTAAACTTGTTTTATATAAAGTCATGTATTACGTGGTTATTTATGTGGATTAAATTATGAATTTGATATGGGTAGAGGGTTTTGGAATGGTTGACTCTTAAATTATTTTTACATGGTTTTTATGAATTGTTCATGCTTTGAATTGACTAGTTTTGAATTAATTGGGTGCATGGTTATGGGAATTGGAATAGGGGTCAAGGCATTCCCCCAATTTGATGATTTTGGTTTGAAACTTGGTTTGTAAAATTGTCTTTCTGTGACCCACTTGCATAATTGGATTTGAAATATGATTTTTCACATGGTTTGACTTTCTCACCTGAGCTATTACATTACATAAATAGTTAAATAGATAAACATGAATTTTGAAGGTCTTATCCATACTTTTATTTTAAATTAGAAGCTTGTGGGTTGAGGCATTCCCTCAAGGTGATTTGATAAACTAAAGGGGATTGAGGCATTCCCTCAACTTGATTTGATAAACTAAAGGGGGTTGAGGAATTCCCTCAACTTGAATTAATAAACCAAAAGATGTCGAGGCATTCCCCCAACTAATGATAATTACTATGGCATAATGATATTAACTTGCAAGCGTAGTTGGTATGAAGATACCAACAGTATGTGCATACATGGATAATTATGGTTCAATGAGTGAGAATGTATAATTATTTTAGTATAAACTTAAAGGGGGTTGTGTAGCTAAGCTGTGAAGGTGGATGTCCTGGGGGGACTAATACTGAAAACTCATGTTTGCTGGTGTGAGGGTTGATCTTCATAACCATGTGCATGTGTCACACTTTATATTTATATTTGTATCCTATATTGACATAGGGTTGGGGCATTCCCTAGTCTTTTTTGATACCTCTGTTTCGTGTGGAAAACACCCATTAAGGCCATTTCAGCGGGGAAAGTTGGACCCATATAGCCCATGGGTATTTTTATGATGGTTGACCTACACAGTCCATGGGGGGGATGATATATGTTGGTAATAAAAAAACTTTGGTGGATATATTTAAATTTGATATGGTGGATTTTGATGACATATTGGAGATGGATTAGTTGCACTGGTGCTATGCTTCTCTATATTGTCAAACCTGTAAGGTTGTCTTTAAATTCCCTAATGAGTCAATTATTGAGTAGGAGGGTTGTTCCCTAGATCCTAAAGGGAAGTTTATATCATATCTTAGAGCAGAGATTGATCTCTAAAGGGTGTATCTATCATTTAGTTTAGGTTAAAGATTCTAACGCTGATGATCCTTCTTTGCAGTCCATCTCGGTGGTAAATGAGTTTCCTGAGGTCTTGCCAAATGACCTTCCTAATGTTCCTCCTAATAGGGAGATTTAGTTTGAGTATCACCAGTTGAAGATTAGGGAGATAGGAATCCCTAAGCCTACTTTCCATACCTGGTATGGGCACTTTGAGTTTTTAGTTATATCCTTTGGGTTGACTGATGGCTCTGCAACATTCATGAATTCAATGAATAGGTTCTTCCTATAGTTTCTGGATCTGTTCGTTATTGTTTTTATCGATGATATTTTGGTGTACTGTAAGAGCCAGGAGGATAATTCAAATTACCCTCGCATTTATTGCAGACATTGAAGGAGCAGGAGTTGTATGGCCAATTTTTGAAATGTGAACTTTGGTCTAGTGAATGGATCATGGTGGATCCGAATAAAGTTGCAATAGTGAAGAAGTGTCCTAAACCCATGACTCCAACCGATATTTAGAGCTTCTTGGGTTTAGCTGGTTGTAATAGGAGGTTTGTGAAGAGTTTTTCGACTATAGCTGCTCTGTTTACTCAGAAGAAGGTAAAGTTCTTGTGGTCTGATGCTTGTGAGAGGAGTTTCAAGAAGCTAAAGAACAAGCTAACTTTGGCTCCGATCTTGACTTTTCCTGAATGCACTTATAGGTTTGTGGTCTACTTGATGCATCTCGTATGGGACTTAGTTGTGTTCTGATACGGCCTGGAAATGTGATAGCTTATGCCTCTAGAAAGTTAAAGGTACATGAGAGGAATTATCCGACTCATGACTTAGAACTGTTAGCTGTGGTGTTTGCATTGAAAATCTAGCATCACTAATTATATAGAGTGCATATGGATATCGTTTCTAATCATAAGAGTTTGCAGTATGTGTTTACTCTGAAAGAGCTTAACCTCAGGCAAAGGGGGTGGCTTGAGCTTCTAAGTATTATGACATGAGTCTCCACTACCACCCAAGTAAAGCTAACATGGTTGTTAATGATCTTTGCAGGTTATCCATGGGGAGTCTAGCTCATGTAGATAAGGAGAAGTAGGAGTTAGTGAAGGACATTCACCATTTGGATAATCTTGGAGATCGCCTCTTGGACTCCAAGGATGGTGGCGTGTTGGTATAGGAAGTAGCACGATCATCTCTTGGTACCGAAATCAAGAAGAAGTAGATATTAGATACTATATTGATAAGGATCAAGGATGATGTAGCTGGGCAGCAGGCGATGGTCTTTGAGATTAGTGGTGTTGGTACTTTTTGGTACCAAGGGAGATTATGTGTCTCAGATATAGATGGTTAGTGAGAGAGGATCTTGGTTGAGGATCATGAGTCGCTTTATATGGCTCATCCCAGTTTGACAAAAATGTATCATGACCAGATAATTTATCAATTTAACAACTTACTAGCCTTTTTAAGCCTAAATTATCATGTTTTTGCATTGATTTGTTGTTACTTTCTTATTTAGTGCTCATTTGTGTAGATAAAAGTGAAATGAAAAGATGAGCAAGAAAAATTGATAAAAATGAGATAACGAGAAGGTTCTAGAGAAGAAATGTGAGCAAAAAGAACAAAAGATAAAATTGCAGGCCCAGGAGTCGACCCTTAGTTACCGTGATCACGGCTCGAGGGTCGCAATCATAACCAGTCAACAAGTCAAGTAGAGTGTGATCGTGATATGACTACTGCAATCACGAGGTCGTGATCACAGTCCAAAGATGGCGATTGCGGTAGAGCGAAAAAGATTCAAGGGCTGTTTTGTAATATTGGGAAAATGTGGAATTGGATCTTAAATAGGGGTTTTTAGTTCATTTTTCACACCATATTTTATCATATATATTATAGTATCCTTAGTTTAGGGTTTATCAATTAGAGCTTGGAGCTTGAATTTATACTAATTTAAGGCAATAATTAATTAAAAAACTCCACAGTGACGAATTGGCAAATCCCATTGAGGATTCAATGGAATTTAAAGTGTGGTTTGCATTCTCTTTATTTTACATGAATCAAGTTGATGGAGATTTTGATATATTGTTGTTTATTATCTTTATGAGTTGCTAGTTCATCCTCTTGGGATTATGTTAGAATAGGGTGCATTTATGTGTGGGTTGTGATTCATTTGTGTATATGCTAATGTGTTGGTGTTGGGTTCTACTATTCCCTGAGTAAACTGATTGAGATTTATTGGTGAAAGCCCTAAATACCCAAAATGGGTTTGTGGGTGAAAACCCCAAGTTCTTGAAAGCCTAAAACATCCTTGAAAGAGGGGTTTAGGTGAACTTTAGGAACCCTCATCACCCTTGAAAGAGGGATGCGGGAACCAAGGCAATAGTAGAAAATTATTGGGCTTCGTTTGCTAATTTTCACCATCTTAGACATAAGGGTAAATATGAGGTTGACTATCCCTTGGCTACCATCCTAGATATAGGGGGTGCCTAGTTTGAGGTATTAGGTGGCTTTAATTGACACACTCGTTTGGTACTCGAAAGAGTCAATGATTGATATCTTTGAGGTTTTGTCGAAGAACTAGCCCCAAGGACTTTAATCCTACCCTACCACATCATCAAAGATTAGAATTTGTACTAAATTATCATGTTCCCATGCATAGCTTGCCCCTAGGAAAGTATAGTCGCAAGATACATTTTAATTGATAATACTCTAATTATTTTTAGTCTTGAATTAGTCGTTAAGTAGCCCAAAATTAATCTTATCTTTAAAAACGTTTAAAACCCCTAAATCTTGTATCTTAAGTTTGAATTTAGTAAGTACTTTCATTTTGAACTTACCCATTCGCCACTCACATTGTTCCTCGTCGATTTGGCCCCTATTCTTGTTGGGTTATTATATTAAAAAAGATCGTCTTGCACTTAAATTTACGTGTAAGTTGAGCGTTATCAAAAGATGGTGCCGTTGATGGAGAACAATTTGGCGTATTGAGTTAGTTTGAAACTTTAGCATACTTTCTTGAATTCAAACTTGCAAATATTTGTTTGTGATTTTTTTTTTGTTTCTTTTGTTAGATAGTTTTTATTTTTGTTTATTTGTTAATATGGTATCTTGGAATGAAAGTGAGTTTGGTGGCTTGAAATCTTATTTTGATGATCCATGTCTATATTTTGATGAACCCCAGTTTTTGCAAGATTGTAGATATACTCCTCGAAGAGAGATATGGGCACCATCTCGATCCCATTTGGAGTATAATTGTTCTTTATGTGGTGGTCGAGATAGAAATTGGAGTGATTGTTCAAATGCCCCCTTCCCCCATTATAATAACCCTATTGCTAGTTCTTCTTAAGATTTTGATAGGTCTTATGATGAGAAAAAGAAAGAACAATATGCCAAAGACAATGGGATTGAAGCAATACTTCAACTTATTTTGGATAGGATGGACACAATAAGGGATAACATACATCTCATGTATCAATTCGTGGGGGCATGTAACAAGGAAATTAAAAGGTTGGAAGAGTTGGAAAGTAAAGCAAATCTTTCAAATACCATGAGTATACCCGCTCTTCTAAATGAGATTGACATGAAACAATCCTTGATGATTTCCCAACCAACTAAACCTAATATGGTTGAAGATGCTGCAATACAAGAAATGGAACTAGAGTCAAAAGAAGAAGCCAAGAAAACCTCTTATGAAGACTCTAGTCCATTTTGGGTTGAGAATGTCAAGAAGGATACGACTCCAAAATTAGGATGAAGACCTCACTGAAACTACTTTTCAACATTATGCTTGGTGGATGTGATGAAAGTCGAACCACCCAAATAAATGATGAATTTTGGAGATGAGGAGAAAAGTTCCTAAATTTTGGAGTTTGTCATCCCGAAAGGGAAAAATGAAGCCCCTCACTTGAAGTCCAATAAATGCAAAATTTGGTGTGTAACAAGTGAATATTTGATGCTCTTATAAATATCCAATGATCCTAAGGTTTAAATCTACAAAGTGGCGAGATAGAAAATATTTCATTGTGTCCCCACCTTTTCCCAAAATACCTCGAAGATGTATTGATATAAAGTTGGGCTGCCTTTCAAATCTTCTAAATGGAAACATAAATGATAGGCAAAAGATGTCGTGCCGCGACTTTAACTAAGGCGCTTCTTAGGAGGCAACCCAAGAAATTTTTCTTGATATTTTCTAATGCTTTTGTTTTAATTTTTAGCTTGTTTTTTAGTGTTTGTAGGTGATAGCATAAGTTGGAATGGGTACCTCAAAAATTAAACCCTGGACAAGTGTATTGGACTTTCACTTTATAACTTTCCTCTCTTAAGTAAACTTACAACGTATGATCTTTAAATACAAATGATGATCACATCCCATGATTTATTTTTGTTTGAATTTAATTTATTTGAGCTTAATTTGGTACAATGTAGTTGTTGCGATGAATATTTTGGAATGTGTGCCTTGTCTCAAATGCTAAATTGCGAAATTTATATTTCTATGCACTAGTGCACACCATGTGTTTGATGAAATACCCACTTGAGGTTTGTTTGCTTAATTAAGTGGTGGATAATTTAATTGGGTTAATATGATTAAAAGTGGTGTAGTTGGTGATGAATTGGTGCATTGAGCTTTTTCACATGTGTTGTTATTTTATCTATTCAAGATCTTACTTTTCATGCATACCACATGTTTGTTAAAATGTCAATAAGAGAAAAATGTCTTATATGCTTGTAAAGGTTAATGTGAACTTTCTTGGGGCATTGTGTGATCATTTTTGGAGTATAGCTTTAAGTTCAATTAGTCTTAAAAGTGGGTTAACTGGAGGTTTTTGGTAGAAGTTGTTCATGAATGTTGTGTCCATGGTGTGATCGATTAGTGTCTGGGTGAAATCTAAGTAATCCGGGAGACATGAATGCTTGCCTTACCCTATGATAGATTGGGTGATGCCATTCTTAAGGGTATAGGGTCGTTTTTGTTCCTATTGGTGCCATGAGTGTTTTATGAGCTAAATGGTCTATATGTGAAATTGTGAGGAAAGAATCTCATGAAGTGTAATGATAATGTTTCCTTGCATTTACCTAAGTTTTTCTTTAATTGTTTAGGAAGAGGCAAAAGTTTAAAAATTCTTTCCATATGTCATTGGCAAGAAAAAAATGATTTTGAGAAAAATCAGAAATATAGTTTTCTTTGTGAAAAAGATCAAGGAAATTTTTTATCTTTCTTTTGAGTGAGACCATTAAATTCTATTTTTGGCTCTCTTTACAAGGATGGGTTATTGACTCGGAGTTACTTATTAAGCCTAAATTGCTCAAATTGGTTGGGAGATTAACTTTTTTCTATATGAGTACGATGCCATGTGTGGTGAGATTTTTATATAATTCTTGTACATATGTGTAGTCTAGAACTTGCCTCGAGTGTTTTCAAAGAAAAATCCTAGACAAGCTTGGTTTGGAGAATGATCCAAGGCCATTTTTGACCTTTTACATAGACAAATTTCCCCCTTAACATTTTTATCTAGTGAATCCCTTTGAGACTTTTTGCCCATTTTCCTTTCTTTTTGAAATAATAACATTTCTAAAAAACCTAAGGCCTTTTAGAATCTTATTTTTGGCATTTAACCTCCTTTGATGCATTGAATGATTCAAAGTAACGGAATGTAGATGAAAGCCTAAGTTTGGAGGGGATTAATGTGATGTACTAAGATGAGTCAATAAAGGTGTGCGTATGGTGGTCAAATCATGTGCTTAAGGGACAAGAGACATACTTTATGATAATTTTTTTTAGCCTAGCCCATAAAATGTGATGAGAAATGAGGAAACGAGGGGGCTAAGAAGCTCTTAAAGTTAGAATGTCTCTTGAAAAAGCCAAAGGAATGAAGAAAGAAAATGGTGGCTTTGAATTATTTTGTAAATTCTAATTAAAAAATAGGAAAATATGAGAAATAATTTGAAGGAGGATAAGGTGGATAGTTTGAAAAACTTGGGGTAGAAGGAGTAGAGAAATTTCATTGAAGGAGGTATTTTAGTCACTTGATCCATAGATATTTCTTCCCGCACTTTACACCTTCATCTTGACCTATAATACCTTGGTGATTCTAAACTAGGTAAGTATACATTAGTGGTGAAGAACACAAAGGAAAAGCCTATGGTTCTTCTCATTTTACTTGAACTTCTTTGCGAAAGTGTGTGAATTCTTTCATTATTTGATCTCATTGAGAAATTTTAATGTCTTTTCTGTGTGTGGAGCTAACTCTTGCTTGTGATAGGTATCGATACTTTGAAGTAGAGGGTGAATATTACTCTTAATTTGGGTAAATGGGTGAAGTAAGTTACATTGTGAAATTTTTTGAAGATTTTGTGTTTCCTTTTAAGATGCTTTATTGATTTGGAAGATTCATTTGATAAAAACTTACATCCTTGTTTCATAATATGTGCTTATTGAAAAATTTTGGTCCACTTGTTGCCATGACATGTTTGAAAAGTTTTTGTAGAGCTTTGTTAGCTTAGTCCAGTATAGTTTTCTTTTGGGTGGAACTGAGTTAAATACACTATCTTGTTGAATTATTGTTAGTTTCTTGATGAAAAGCAATAGTTTATGTTTGGGGGTGCTTATAAGTCATTAATTAGAGAACTTACTAGCACTTTTTAAGCATAAATTAGCATGAGTTTTCATTGATTTGTTATTACTTTCTTACTTAATGCTCATTTGTGTAGGTAAAAGTGGAATGAGAAGATAAACAAGAAAACTTGACAAAAATGAGCTAAGGAAAAGGCGAAAGAGAAGAAATGTGAGCAAAAAGTACAAAAGCTAAAATTGCAGGCGCAAGAGTCGACCCTCAGTTACCGTGATAGCGGCCTGAGGGTTGAGCTTCTGATCAGTTAACAAGACAAGTGGAGTGCGATTGTATTATGACTACTGTAATCGTGGGGTCGTGATCGTAGTCCAAAGATGGCGATCGAAGTAGAGCGGAAAGTTTCAAGGGCATTTTTGTAATATTTGAAAAATATGGAATTGGGGCTTAAATAGGAATTTTTAGTTCATTTTTCACAGCATATTTTATCATACATATTATCGTATCCTTAGTTTAAGGTTTATCAGTTGGAGCTTGAATTTATACTAATTTGAGGCAAGAATTAATTTAAAAAAAACCACAGTGAAGAGTTGGAAAATCCCATTGAGGATTCATTGGAATTTAAAGTATGGTTTGCATTCTCTTTATTTTTCATGAATCAAGTTGATAGAGATTTTGGTAAATTGTTGTTTACTATCTTTAAGAGTTGATAGTTCTTTCTCTTGGGATTATGTTAGAATAGGGTGCATTTATGTGTGGGTTGTGATTCATTTGTGTATATGCTAATGTATGGGTGTTGGGTTCTACTATTTATTGAGTAAATTGATTGGGATTTATTGGTGAAAGCCCTAAATACCCAAAATGGGTTTGTGGGTGAAAACCCCAAGCTCTTGTAAGCCTAAACCATCCTTTAAATAGAGGTTTAGGTGAACTTTAGGAACCTCATCATCCTTGAAAGAGGTATGTAGGAACCAAGGCAATAGTAGACAATTATTGGGCTTAGTTTGCTAATTTTCACCATCTTAGACATAAGGGTGAATATGAGGTTGACTATCCCTTGGCTACCATCCTACAAATAGGGGTTCCTAATTGAGGTATTGGGTGGCTTTAATTGACACACTCGTTAGGTACTCAAAAGTATCAATGAGTGACATCTTTGATGTTTTGTTGAAGAACTAGCCTCAAGGACTTTAAACCTAGCCTACCACACATCAATGATTAGAATTTGGACGGAATTATCATGTTCCCATACATGACTTGCCCCTAGGAAAGCATAGTAGCAAGATACGTTTTAATTGATTATACTCTAGTTATTCTTAGTCTTGAATTTTTCATTAAGAAGCTGAAAATTAATCATATCTTTAAAAATGTTTTAAACCCCTGAATCTTTGTATCTTAAGTTTGAATTTAGTAACTACTTTCATTTTGAACCTACCCATTGGCCAATCATATGATTCCTTGTGGATTCGACCCCAATTCTTTTTGGGTTATTATATTAACAATGATCGTCTTTCACTCAAATTGACAAGTAAGTTGAGCGTTATCATAACCTCATGGAGATGTATTGGCGCAATAATATAAAGAGAAATACGGCTAATTTTATGGCCAAGTGCATGGTGTGCCAACAAGTGAAAGTTGAGCACATGAGGTCTAGAGAATTAAAACTCCATGAGTTTTGACCCTTAGAAATTTTCTGAGTTTTTGAACTCTCTGGGAATCATACTACTTAAGCATACTAGTCATATATTGTGGTAATGACTTACGAGCCTAAGTCATATGATAAACAGTGTGTTCTAGGTCATTTTCTTTCCAAGGTAAGACAAGACTCCATACAAGTCATATGTACATTATGAGAGAAGTATAGTGTCAAACCATATGTTGTTCATTGTCTAGACTTGGCATTCTGCTTAGGGTACAAGTTGAAGGGTAATAGTCGTATGGTAGGGTGAGATTTAGGCTAAGGAGTCATATGTTGGATAAAATGTGATGTCCAACATTCTGATCAAGGTATGAGTAGAAGGTACCATTCGTATGATATGGGTACTAGTGGAGGAGTCTAACCATACCCACCTACAGAAATTTTTACAATTTAAGTTGAGGGTATTCTAGATATTTCCCCTCTTAGCTTATCTTGACCCAATGACTTGAAACACTCTTGGCAATTTATTAGCCTACTATTCCCAAATCAAACACTCTCAATACACTCTTAAATCTCTCTTAAACTCTTGGTTGAAAAAGAGTCTAGGGTTTCTTCAAAATGATCAAGTAAGGCTCTCAAGGGTGGTTTCTCTCTGCCTTCTTTGGTATCTAAGGCATGTTAATTCTTTCTGATTGTTAGTTCAAACTAAAAGCATGTCACTTAATCATTTCATGGCATTAATGTGGGTTTGTGTTGGTTCTGAAATATATGTTGGAGTTTTCGGTTACTAATGGTTGGATGATGTTTCCCATGTTCCATTTATGGGTTTTCATGTTATAATGTTGGTTTGAACATGTGGTTGCATTGGAATGGTTAATTGGTTCTTGATTTTTGTTTTGGAAACTATATGCCCTCAACATGTTTGTTAAAATGCCAATGATAATATTTTTGTCACAAATTTTAACTTTTATTGAAAGCCTTGCATTAATTAATATAGTAATGGAACCCTAAATGGTTTAGTTGAATTAAATGATTTGGCAAGGCCTTGGTGGCCATTGTTTTTATTGATTGGAAATTCTATGGGGTATATAGGAATCCCCTAAAAATTTGCTAATGACATTACTTGCAAGCTATAGTTAGTATGACGATACCACTTCATAATGCCTTGGTATAAACTCTAGAATTGGTGTTTTGGTTAGGTACTAAAGGTTTTAATTGGGCAATAATAGAGGGTTGTGAGACCTATCCGTAAAGGTGTGAGTCCGATGGACGGGCACTGAAAACTCATATTTGCCGACATGAGGGTTGGTCGTAGTGAACATATACTTGTAAGGTATACGACAGTCCCCTAAGTTATACCTACATATATGTATCATGTAAGGCGAAGGATACAGGAGAATCCCTGGCCCCTATGCTATTACTAGTTCATGTAGCTACATGCACTAGGGCCCGTTCAGGGGGTAACCTGGACCCATATAGCCCGTGGGTGGATTATGATAGTAAACCTACACAATCCAAGCTAAAGGTTTTAAATGCATGATAAATACGATTCCCTTTTCCTATATGGAATATATATATATATATGTGTGTGTGTGTGTGTTTGTATGTATGAATGTGAATGCACTTGGTTATTTACCTAGTTTTAAATATTGACATTATTTTATCCTTATTATTAATAATTCCAACATTTAAAACCAGGTAAATAACCAAGTGCATTCACATACATACATACAAACACATATTTATTCCATACAGGGAAAGAGAACCGAATTTATCATGCATTTAAAACCTTTAGCTTGGGTTGTGTAGCTTTACTATGATAATCCACCCACGGGCTATATGGGTCCAGGTTACCCTCTGAACGGGCCTCAGTGCGTGTAGCTGCATGAACCAGAGATATCATAGGGGCCGAAAATTATCGTGTACCCTTCGCCCTCCATTATATACATATATATATATGTGTGTGTGTGTGTGTTTTTTTTATGTATGAATGTGAATGCACTTGGTTATTTATTTGGTTTTAAATATTGATATTATTTTATCCTTATTATTATGAAATATTTAGAGTTTATTTAGGGACTCTTCAATGAAAATCTTTTTCTTCTTCTAAAAGCCTAATATTTTCGAATTCAAATAATTCTAAATCTTTTATTACAATATTATAAAGTTTTGTTCTAAAACTATCAAGTGGCTTATCCTTATGCTGTCACTTGACTTCTTCTAATGCTTCTTATTATGCTAACACTTTGACTTTAAAATTCTCTTTTTACCCTTAATAAAATATCTTACTGTAATTACAAATAATTTGACTTTAAAATTCTCCTTTTACCCTTAATAAAGTACCACACTGTAATAAAAACACTTTGACTTTAAAATACCCTTAATAAAATACCTTACTATAATTAGAAATGTTTTGTTTATATAATTCTCCTTTTACCCTTAATAAAATAATTTATAATCATACAAATGCATACTAATTATTTTAGAACACAAGTTTCAAAAGTTTTTTTTCTTAAAATTCTATCCAAGTGCGGTGCCACATAAACTGGTACTAGTCATTTTCTCCCTTTTTTACTATTCAAAAATGTAATTGTCATTTGAAACTACCAAGTAGGCGTTTGGTGTATGATTTGGAATCATGATTACATGGACTCATTGGGTAATATATTTTGAAAGTATTTTTTGGCTAATTTTTAGCAAAATTTATTTGATCATAGAATTTATCTAATTTTTGGGAAGGTTTATAGATCAAATCTCTAAATCGGCTAAAAATTTTGATTTAGGCCAAATATAGCTATTGACTTTTAGAAAAAATTAAAACTTACCCTAAATTCTTATATTATTTTAAAAATACTCTTCTATTGTTACCCTAATTAATTAATATCTATCATTTTCAATCGTCTCATATGAAAATGCATGCTTTGAAGAATTTGTTCGTAAAATATGTTAACGATTATATATTATATATTAAGAATAACTAGTTTGTTATGAAATATAAAGTAAGAACACGAAGAATAGTTAGAAGAGAGATATTTTATTTTAGTTGAGGGATTGTATTCGTTGGTTAATTACAATAAAGAAAAAAGCACCTCTATTTATAGCGGAAAACTGATTTGGTCCCACAATTAGGGTTCCTAAATTTTCTCTTAATAAATATACAAGTATCCATTCACTATAATATAAATATATTTATAACACTTCGCATTGAATGTTTATTTGATAGATAATGTGCCTTATTAAAACCATACTAGACAATATTCATTGGCAAAAATCTAGTAAAGAAAAAAGAGTATACATATCTAATAATACACATTTTAGCCATCTCGTAAAAACCTTACAAGGGAAACCAGTGGGACAAAATTGTAAAATGAAAAAAAAGTACAACACTTATTGGCTCCCCCTGATGAGAACATCAATTCAAGATCTTGAATTTTGGCATTCTAATCTTGTACATCATCTTCTCAAAAATTATAGTTGTAGAGACTTGTGAATGCTCATTTGTATTATCACTCGAACGAATCTGTTACACGTTGATATCATCATTCTTTTGGAGCTTATGTATATAGATAGCTTTGACAAAATATGCTTCATTCTTTCTCCTTTTATGAGTCCTCTCATTAGTTATGCTATGGTGCAATATCTTTATATGAATGGGTAGTTCAAATCCTACTTTTGGGAAGTGTCATTGACCTCGGTCACACATATTCTTAACCTGCTTTGTGAATAGTCATTATCTCAGCCCAATTTGTTTTCCATGTAAAACAACATGGTATGAAAGAAACCCTTCATAACAATACATGATATGTTTGTATCGAATCATTGTGCAGATCATATGAATATTGTATTGATCCAAACCATAGTTTGGCTATGACGGGTATCTCAAGTCCACCGCAGAATAGAGATCACCCCATTTATCTAGCCTAGCCAGCACAACAACCACAAGTGTCAGATAAATTCTGAACAAATAACAAGATAGTGTAAGCTAAGACTTGTATCAGTTCATGATATCTCTAAATAACTTACTGATAATCGAACAACCATCTATCACCAAGCCAATTCACCAAAACAACACACTCAAATCCACAGTAATCCAACAAATCCTCTACAAACTAAAGAAAATAAAATGTCCGAACATACCCCAACAATAGCCAAAAACGTAGTCTAATACATAAGTAATAAAGACCATGAAATGAAGCCTTTTGAAGTATTGAAGATCATCACTTCAATGTCAACTCACTAACTAACTTGAGCACTTGATCACTACATAGAAAAAGTAGAAGAAGTTTTGGTACCTGTATTGCATGGGGATACAACGTCCGGTGCCGGCTAGCGGTTAGAGCGCTAGCATGTAACTCAGGGATAGAGGAATAAAGTAATGTCATCATTCAAAACTAAGTCAAATAACCATATACAATTATATGTACACACACACATATATATATATCGTACAAGGATAGGGGACCAGGTTTACATAAATTTAAAACCTTAACTTGGGATGTGTAGAATAACCGTCATATAACAAGGCACCCACGATCTATATAGGCCCATATCTCCCCTGGATAGAAGGGCCTCAGTGCGTGTAGCCACACGAACCAGAGAATATCCATAATCATATATGCCTTTATGGGAGAACTCGAACCTCCCAGAATAATAAAGGTAACTTAAGAACCAATGTATACTATATGGGGGACTCGAACCTCCTATTAATATATACATTCAGGGGACTCAAACCTCCTGGTCAACAGACACCCGCACTAGATACCATGGTTTCCAGTGTTAATCCTTTGGACTCCACTTTCACGGCCGACTACACATCTCGCTTTAAAGCCCAAATTAAAACATTCGTTGCACATACACAACCATTAATCGAATTACTTACCAAAGGAATCCCGTTTGTATCGTCATACTAACCCTACTTGCAAGCATACAACATGCCATAACCATTATTAATCAACTTGGGACTCAAACCCATTATCTAAATGAAGACCTCAATTCAATCAACCTTTAGGGACTCGAACCCATTTAGTATTTCAAATCAATTTATGACCACTAGGCCTTCATAAACCATTTACCAATCATTAACATTCATAGGCTAATGCCTTAGTTCAAAACATAATTCAATATTTGACCAGAGCATTCTCACTGGCAATTTCACAAATAAGTTGAGGGCATATCATTCTCAAAGCCAAAAAACAACAAATTTAGGTTAAATATGACCCATTTACTAAACCACAATTCCCATACACCCACATGTGCAAAATCATTATCAAAGCATGTATAATCATAATTTAAACCATGTGAAAACAATACTCAATATTATGTATTCAAACCCTCAACCATGGTTTTCAAAACCACCATTAATGACTTATGAAAAATGTTTAGAATAAATGATTTTTGTGAGCTAACAATGAAGGAAGATCCACATTCCTAAGCTATGAAGATTCACGAAGAGAATTTGATCTTTAAGCCTTTTGATGACCACCTTGAAGAAACCCTAGCCCAATATTTCTTGAGAAGTTTTTTTAGAGTGTTTTAATCTTGATAGGTGTAGAATGAATGCCTAATTTATGTTATCAGATGTGGGTCTTAAGGGCTTAGGGTGGGAAGGTCCAAAATACCCTCAGCTTAAAAGCCGTGGAAAACTCGCAAGGCGTACGAGTTAACCCCCCAACTCGTCCCCACATTATAAAGTGGTACCTTTAAGTCGTCACTAGGTCAGAAGGTTAGACACCATATTCTATCCAACTTATTACTCCCTTGCTCAACTTGTCACTGGACCATACAACTGGTAAGGTCTAGTCATATCCAAGGCAACATCAAGGGCTAGACAATGGAAAACATAAGATTGGACCCTACCCTCCCATCACATAACCATATGACTCAAATGGACTCTCTTATAGCCAGTATAGAATTTGGCCAACAACATACGACTAGGGTCCCTATACCCATTACCACACCATACAACTTGTGGTGTGTAAGTCGTATGATGAACAGAAAGTTCAAGACTTAAGAATTTTGCAAGGTCAAAGTTTAGGGCATTTCAGTCTCCCTCACTTTGGCTTATTTGTCCTTGAATGATGGGACAAGCCAATACAAGCATGATTAAGCCCTAAACATCTCTACTCTTATCTTTAAGATAGAAAAAAATTCCACACAATTCACAATCTACCATTAACAAAGGTAGAAAACAAAGATGTTAAGAATACACAGATACCTCAAGCTTAAATTTTTGGAATAGGTAGTAGGAATGGATACTTGGACTTCATGTCTTTCTCAGCTTCCCAAGTAGCTTCCTTGGACTTTTGGTTTCACCATAGAACATTTACCAAAGCCACATCTTTCATTCAAACCAATGAAATTGCCGATCTAAGATCCTCACTGGGACCTTCTCACAGGACAAAGAATCTAAAATATCAATGTTATCTAAAGGAAAAACCAATGAAGGTTCACCCATTCATTTTCGCAACCTGAACACATCAAATACCAGATGAATAAAAATCATGCTATAAGGTAATTCCAACTCATATAAAACACTACCAACCCTTGTCAAAACCAAGTACGGGCCATCATACGGGGGACTGAGCTTCCCCTTCTTCCCAAAATATTCCTGATATTTTTCTAGAAGATCTCCCAGGGATACCTCCCGATAGGGAGATAGAATTCGGGATTGACCTTCTTCTCGACACTCATCCTATTTCTATTCTGCTATAACATTTGGTACCTACCGAGCTGAAGGAGTTGAAAGAGTAACTGAAAGATTTTTAGACAAAGGTTTCATAAGGCCCAATATTTTTCCTTGGGGCGCACCTATTTTATTCATGCAAAAGAAAGATGATTCTTTGCATATGTGCATTGACTATCGTTAACTTAACAAGTTCACAGTCAAAAATAAATATCCTCTTCCAAGAATTGATAACTTGTTTGACCAGTTTCACAGTGCAAGTTCTTTCTCCAAGATAGACCTTACATCTGGCTATCATCAACTTAAACTGAGGTAGTGTGATATTCCAAGGACAACCTTTCAAATCTGCTATGGTCACTTTGAGTTTCTAGTCATGTCCTTCAGGCCAACCAATGCCCCAGCCACCTTCATGGACCTCATGAATTAAGTGTTCAAGAAATATCTCGATATATTTGTCATTGTTTTCATAGGTGATATCCTTATGTACTCTCGTAATGAGAATGACCATGTGAATCATCTTAGAATTGTATTGCAATCCCTCATAGATCACTAATTGTTTGCCAAATTTAGTAAGTGTGATTTTTGGCTAAGGTCTGTAGCCTTTCTGGGTTATATCATTTCAGCCAAAGGTATTAGAGTTGATCCCCAAAAGATAGAAGTTGTGAAAAATTAGCCTAGACGTATCTCCCCGTTTGACATTAGGAGTTTCTTAGGTTTAGCTGGCTATTACCACCATTTTGTTGAGGTTTTCTTTTCTATTGCGTCTCCCATTACTCGTTGACCCAAAACAAAGTTAAGTTTCAGTGGTCAGATTCCTGTGAGAAGAGTTTTTAAGAGTTGAAGAATCGACTTACTTCAGCTGCTATGTTGACTTTGCCTGATGGTACAAATGGTTTTATGGTATATTGTGATGCCTCTAGAATTGGTTTAGGTTGTGTGTCGATGCAAATAGGTAAGGTTATAGACTATGCCTCTAGACAGTTAAAGCTGCATAAGAAGAATTACCCAACCCCTAATTTTGAGTTAGCTGCTGTGGTCTTTGCTTTGAAAATTTGGAGACACAATATTTATGGTGTTTATGTTGATGTGTTTACTGATCATAAGAGCTTGCAGTATGTGTTTGATTATAGGGAGTTGAACCTTAGGCAGAGGAGGTGGTTGGAGTTGTTAAAAGACTATGATATGAGTGCGTGGACAATAGAATGGCAGATGCCCTTAGAAGATTGTCTATGGATAACGTTGCTTATGTAGAGAAAGGTAAGAAATAGTTAGCTCGTGATATGCATTGTCTGGCTAGATTGGGTGTTAGGTTGCTTGATTCAGCTGAAGGGAGTACGTTGGTACAGAGTAGTTCTGAATCCTCTTTAGTTTTGGAAGTGAAGGAGAAACAAGATAGGGATCCTAGTTTGGTCAGACTGAAAGAGTCAGTTAAAGGCCAAAAGATAGAGTTTTTCTCCCAAGGGGGAGATGACGTGTTGAGATTGCAAGGCAGATTATGTGTTCTGTGTGTTGATGATCTGAGGTAGATGATTATAGCTGAAGCGTATGGCGTATGGTATTCTATTCATCCTTGCACTACCAAGATGTACCGTGACTTGCTGGAAATCTATTGGTGGAATGGTATAAAGAAGGATATAGTCGAGTTCATAAAAAAGTATGCAACGTGACAACAGGTTAAGGTACAACACCAAAGACCTAGTGGTGTGATTCCAGAGTTTAGTATACCCACTTGGAAGTGGGAGATGGTGAATATGGATCTCGTAACTGGGTTACCTCTTTTGCGTCATCATCATGATTCTATTTGGGTTGTTGTAGAAAGACTGACTAAGTTTGTGTATTTCTTGCCCATACATACATCTTATACAACTGAGGATTATGCTAGATTGTATATTTGGGAGTTAGTCCGGCTGCACGGAGTTCCCTCGTCTATCATTTCAGCTAGGGTCACTACATTTACTTCTCAGTTTTAGAGGGCGTTCTAGCAGGGTCTTAGTACCCAAGTCCTTATGAGTTTTGCTTTTCATCCGTAGACAGATGGTCAGGCTGAGAGGACCATTCAGGCTGAGAGAACCATTCCGACCCTGGAAGATATGTTGAGGGCATGTGCTCTTGATTTCAAAGGTAGTTGGGAGGAGAATTTGCCATTGATAGAGTTTGCCTATAACAATAGTTACCATGCTAGCATCAGGATGACACCATTTGAGGCCTTGTATGGTAGGAGATGTAGATCATCCATAGGTTGGTTTAAAGTGGGTGAAGCTGCCGTGACTGGGTCTGATATAGTGTTTGAAGCTATGGATAAAGTTAAATTGATTAGAGAGAGGTTGAAAACCTCTAGAGTCATCAAAAGTCTTATGCCAATGTGAGGAGAAGAGATCTTGAGTTTGAAGTGGGTGATTTGGTATACTTGAAGATTTCACCCATGAAAGGGGTGAAAAGGTTTGGTAAAAAGTGGAAGCTTAGTCTCCGTTATGTTGGCCCGTATAGAGTGTTGAGCTGTGTTGGTAAGGTGGCCTATGAGGTTGAGTTTCTTGCAAAGTTGTCAGCTATTCATCTTATTTTTCATGTCTCCATGATTAAGAAGAATATTGGTGATTCTGTTGTAGTAGATCCTTCAGAGAATGCAGATATTCAGAACAGTCTTTCCTTCGATGAGATTCCTGTTGAGTTCCTAGATTTTCAGGTCCGTATACTAAGGAACAAAGAAGTTACCTTGGTCAAAGTTTTGTGATGGAACCAGTATATTAAGGATGCTACTTGGGGGCAGAAGCAGACACGTGAGCCAAGTACCCGCACCTCTTTTCCATAAGTTCAGATTAATCTGAAGGTATTATTCATCCTTAATTCAGCCCTTCTAATCTAAATTTCAGCTATATGCATCTATTTTTGTATGAGTTCTTGCAATTTCCGAGGCATTCAAGAGTTTAGAGAGATTTTGAGCCCATTTTAGCAACTTGCTTCAGCTCTGTGTGCTCATCTTTTCCTATGTTCTTAGTCTAACTAGCAACATTCGAGGACCAATGTTTCCAAAGAGGATATATTGTAAAACCCCGCAAAAATTCTCTCGTAGAAAGAGCCTTAGGGCTTGTCAAGTGAGGCGTGATTCTAGCCCTAAAATACTGAGAAGTGAATTCCTAAGTAAGTATCATGTTAACCATATAGAATTTCTCTAATTTTGACTTTTTATCATATGGGAAATTTGATAAGCTTTCCGTCGATATAATATTCACCCAAATCTAATACCCGGGTAAGAAGTTATGGCCAATTTAAGTCATAGTCGTAAACTAATGTCATTTTAGTGCTTGGCGAGTTGTAAAAAGGGTCTATTTGACAATTGTCAAATTCCAGTGTAACTTTGTGATAGTGGCAGGTCGCGGAGGACCCCAATTTCTCAATAGTCAATTTCCAGTGGACTAGTGCGATTGTGACGTGTCGCACTGAAATTCTAGGTCCCAACTAGTGGGACAACATGATGGCTCTGCGTCGCGGTGACTCCCAGATTCCCATTTGTCAATTTCCAGTGATCCACCACGATAGTGGCGTGTCGCGCTGGCCCATAAAATTAGGTTCCCAGTTCAATTTTTCCATCTTCGTACAGAAGTTAAAAAGGGAACTTTGGACATTTTCCAAGCCTCTTAAACCGTGCAAACACTGAATTGAAGTCAATTACAAGCATTCTATGAAGTTTTTATCAAGTTTTCTCTCAACAAGAACCCTAAGTATCCAAAACCTCTTCCAAGAATCCACCATAGATTTTCTAAATTGGGTCAAGATTCAAGGTTCCCAAGTCAAGGGTTTCAAGAATCCTCATTCAAGATTACGAATAGATTTCTAAAAGCGAGAGTTCATCCAAAGCTTCTAATTCAAGGTATGTGGGGTTTTGAACAAGGCTAATCCTTTTACCCTTGTGCCCAAAGGCTTATTTAAACTATAATTCTCTAAAATTTATGAGATTTTACATGAAATTGAATTGGAATTTTCACCCATTATTATTTATTACAATATTTTGATGCTTCCCATGAATTGAGAGTTTAATGGCATGATTTGCACATGTTTTCTTGAGAAATTGTAGCTGGGTCTATACCCAATGATTTTAATCCTTGAGAAGTTAATAGTTGAAATGTTTGAAACATTGAAGTATATGAGTATGTTGAGATTTTGAGATAAATTGCTGAAATTTCTAGATTTCTACATGAGTTATGAATTCATATGCTATCTATTATGCTTTTGATGAGTTCTAACTTGAGATTGAATTATGGGTTATTAAGCCCTACTTGATACTTGAGATTTTCTGAACTATTGTGCTATAAGCACCCATGATTGAGTATTATGAGATTATTGAGAAATTTTTTGACCTAATGGTCATTGAGTTTTGAAATCCACTCTACTACATGAGATTACAGATTTGATTATTGGGTTCTTATTGAACCATGAGATTATTCTAAAGTGAATTTTCATGAGATGAGCGAGATAAACTAAAGGGAGTAGTATTTAGCACCAAGTAGGGTAAGTTACCTTGGTTTCTTACCCCAGAACTACGTGCCACCATAGGTTGGGCCTAAGGCTGAGATGATTTTTGGGCCTAAGGCTGAGATATTGGGCTCGAGGCCGAGATAAGTGATCAATGAATTGAGGTTATACTCCTTTGAAAAGAGTATGACGCTCATCCCCAATGTGGGGTCTCTTCCTTAGGAGGACAAAATATTGGACTCCATGTAGCTCACATGGTTTATGTAGGTTAAGAGAATCTCCCTCAAAACTAAAGCTTTGAGATAAGATATTTTCCTTTAAAACTAAAATACTTTCCCTTGTTATGAGTATTTTTCCCTAAAGCTTGAAATGAGATATTTTCCTAACGTGAATGAAATGCCTTCAAGTATGTTCCAAAGTTATATGATTCTGAATTTCAAGTATTTGAGTTCAAAAGAGTTATGAGTTCTTGAGCATTAAAGAAGTTTTTCTCTCCATGAGACATATGCATGAGTTGAAAGTACTGCTTAAAGTTTCCTTTAGCCTTGAATAATGAGAATAAGTGAAGAGTACAAATTTCAAAGCTAAAAGTATAATGACTCACGAGATTATGTTACATGTTCCATTTTTCATGATTCATGAGCTTTGCATTTTACACTTATTTAAGCCATGTGAGTCATTACTTATTACATGCATGATTTGATTAAAGAGTATTGATTTTGTTTTATATAAATGCATGCACCTCCACATACTCAGTACATTCTCAAGTGTTGATCCACATATACGTCTATGTGCTACACTGCCTTATAATGTAGGTTCAGATGCTCAGTCCCAACCTCATCAGTGATTTCCAAGTACCTCTATCTACATTCCTATAGTGGTGAGTCCTCATGGTTCGAGGACCTATATTTAGACATCTCCATATTTTGAGAGACTACACTGTTATTTCTAGTTCATTTCGAGTTAGTTGGGGACCTGTCCCAACGACTCTCTAGATTATGGATTAGTAGAGGCTTTGTCAGACTAGTTATCAGATTGTGGTTGTGTTGAGGTTTTCGGTATTACTTGGTCGTTTGGACCGAGCATTTTCTCCGTATTTCCTTTCATATGATATGAATATGCTAGTGTTTGAATTATTTCATCTTAAAATAAGTGTTCTTAGAAGAACCAGGCTCAAAGGGTTAGCTTAGGGATACTTGTAGCATTAAGCACTGTGTGACATCCGAGAGGCGATTTCAGGTCGCTACAACCATATTACTCCCTTCATAGGCGACACCTTCAAGAACATCCAATATTCAACCTCAAACTCTAAGTCCCTTCGCCTCACGTCCTCATAGGACTTTTGGTGAATTTGGCCGCTCTTGAGACTATCTCAAATTACCTTCACCTTCTCCATAGCTTGGTGAACCATATCTGGGCGAAACATATCTTCTTCACAAACCTCGAACCACCCAATAGGATATCTACACCTCCAATACAATGCCTCAAATGGTCCATACCAATGCTAGAATGGTAACTATTGTTATAGGCAAGTTCAATAAGAGGCAAGTGGTCATACCAACTACCACCAAAGTTGATTACCCAAACTCGAAACATTTTTTCCAAAGTCTAAATAGTTCTTTACACTTGACCATTTGACTGCGGGTGAAAAGTTGTACTAAGACTCACTTTAGTCCCCAAACCATGCTGAAACGAGCACCAAAATGCAATGAGAACTGAGTGCCATGATTCAAAATAATCGAGACAGGTGCACCATGAAACTTTACCACTTTCTGAAGGAACAGCTTCGCATAGTCCTCGGTAAAATAATTAGTCCTCACTGCCAAGAAGTGAATGGTCTTAGTTATCCTTTTATGATGACCCCAGTGGAGTCATACTAATTTCGTGACCGTGGAAGTTTGGTAATGAAATCCATATTAATTATCTCCCACTTCCACACCAGTAATTCAATCTCTTGAAGTATCCCAGCGGGCCTTATGTGCTCCACCTTCACTTGCTGACATATTATATACTTAACCATAAAGTTGGCTACATCTCATTTCATATTATTCAACTAGTACTTCTCCTTAAGGTCATGATATATCTTTGTTGAACCGGGATGAACTGTACACCGTGATTCATAGGCCTTGGCAAAAAACCTACCGCGCAACCGATCCACGTCGGGAAGAAATAACCTCTCTTGGACCTTAAGATACCATCACCACCGATCTCAAAAGACATCACCTTTTTCTTACCCACATCATCCTTGATTTTCATTAATAGAGGGTCTAATACCTGTTTCTCCTTTATTTTTGAACCAAAAGATAATCATGCCACCTGTTGCACAAACACACCACCATCCTCAGAGTCCAAGATACAAACTCCAAGGTTAGACAAACAACGAATATCCTTTACCAATTCCTGCTTATCCAAATCCACATGAGCTAGACTCCCCAGGGATAACCTGTTAAGAGCATCAGTAACTACATTAGCTTTACCTGGATGATAGTGAAGATTCATATCATAGTCCTTCAGCAACTCAAGCCACCTCCTTTATTGAGATTAAGATCTTTCTAAGTGAATATATACCGTAGGCTGTTATGATTGGAAAAGATATTAACATGCACCCCATACATATAATGACAGTAAATTTTCAACGCAAACACCACATCCAATAGCTCCAAGTCATGAGTCGGATAATTCTTCTCATGAACCTTGTACTGTCTAGAGGAATAAACAACCACCTTCCCATGTTGCATCAACACAACCCAAATTATCCCAGGATGCATCACAATAGATGATGAAACCCTCGGTACCCTTAGGTAGAGTCAAGATTGGGGATGATGTAAAATTATCTTTCATCCTCTCAAAGCTACCCTCGCAAGCATCAAACTACAAGAACTTTACCTTCTTTTGAGTCAACTTGGTCAATGGATCAACAAAAGAAGAAAAACTTTCCATGAACCTCCTATAATAACCAGCTAAACCCAAGAAGCTCCGAATATCGATTGTAGTCGTGGGTCTAGGCCAATTCTTAACCATAACAACCTTCTGAGGATCCACCATAATCCCTTCACTAGATGCAACAAAACCTAGAAATGTAACACCGTTCAACAAAAATTCACATTTAGAGAACTTAGCATACAACTAATAGTCTTTCAACCTCTGCAATAAAATGTAGAGGTGATCAACATGATTCTCCTCACTCTTAGAGTATACCAAAATATCAATGATGAAGACAATTACGAACAAATCCAGAAACTGATGAAACACCCTATTCATCAAATCCATGAATGTCACAGTGGCATTCGTCAAACCAAAAGACATGACCAAGAACTCAAAATGTCCATACCGGGTATGGGAAGCTATCTTAGGGATATTTATCTCCCTAATCTTTAACTTGTAATACCCGGACTGAAGATCGATCTTAGAGAAGAATTTCAAACCCTAGAGATGATCAAACTAATTATCTATCCTAAAAAGAGGGTACTTTTCTTTACCATCACCTTATTCAACTATTGGTAATCAATACACTTTCAAATAGAACTATCCTTCTTTTGCACAAATAAATTATGTATAGCCCATGGGGACATATTAGGATAGATGAAACCCTTATCTAAAAGATCCCTTAATTGCTCCTTAAGATCCTTTATCTCAGCCGAAGCCATATTATATAACGAAATAAAAATAGGATGAGTGTCTGGGACAAGATCTATCCCAAAATCAATCTCATTATCGGGAGGAATACCAGAAGGGTCGTTAGGAGAACCCTTGAGAAATTTGGTCACCACCGAGATAGAATGTAAATAAGGACCCTTTGAGTTAGAATCTTTAACCCAAACCAGATGACATAGACATCCCTTTAGAGATCAATCTCCGAGCTCTAACATATGACATAAACCTCCCCTTAGGAGCTAGGGAACCACACTCTCACTTAATAACCAGCTCATTTGGGAATTTAAACATAGCCTTAAAGGTCCGACAGTCTAAAGAAGAATAGCATGAGCATAACCAATTCATCCCTAATATGATATTAAAATTAACCATGTCTAATTCAAATAAATCCACCAAGGTTTTACGACCCCCAAAGATACCACACAACCACTATAGACTTTCCTAGAAACCACAAAGTCACCCACCTTGGTAGATATAGAAAAGAGGGTCCAAAATACATTTGAGACCAAAATCAAAATGCACAGCCATGAATGGGGTCACATAAGGGAGAGTAGACCCCAAATCAAGAAAATAGTACACATCATAAGAAAATAGTCTAATATACCAGTATTGATATTAGGACATACCTCATAGTCCCAACAAGAAGCAAGAGCATAAAAGCAATTCTGGCCAGTACCTGCACCATAAGTAGAAGAAGGACCCTTTGGTGCAGGAGTTGATGAAGAGGAAACAACCCTAGAAGGACAATCATATTGCATATGGACAATCTAACCTCAACTAAAATATCAGTTTTTCCTTTTCTTACACTGGCCATGATGCAGCTGACCATAAAATCTGAGGAGGATATGATGGAATGGACTGAGGCCTACAGCCTGATATTGCACACCCTATGCCCTGTACCCTCCACATGCTGAGAGAAATGATCACCTGATGGCTTTGGGTAAGGAGTACTAGACAAAGAGAAAAAACCAGAACTCCTCCATTTCTTCTTATGCCATTTTTCCCCATCTCTACCACTCTACTGATGGCCTCCTCTTGATCAGAAAATCTAAATTTCTTACTCTGCTTCTCACTAAGATCAGCCTACTTCTTTGTTTATTCCTCAACCTATTGCATATAAACAACATGCCGAGAAATATCCATATCCTTATTCAATAAGGTAGCCTTACTCTCTAGAATCAACTCATGGGACAACCCAGAAGCAAACTTATGCATTCTCGCTCTCATGTTAGACACCAAATCAGGAGCATACCTAGACAACTGATGGAATTTCCGTGTATACTCCTTAACTTTTATCCTACCTTGCTTCAAGTTAAAAAATTCCTCCACCTTTGCCTCCCTCAACACCTGAGGAAAGAAACAATCCAAAAAAGCACTAGAGAAGTCATCCCATAATGCAGAATCAGCATCACCTCCTTTAGATTTCTCCCACTCTTCATACCACTGGTATGCTATATCTGTCAATTGGTAGGCATCAAACTCTACACCTTCAGCATCTGAAGCATGTATAATTTAGAGGATCTTCTCCATCTCATTAATAAAAGCTTGAGGATCTTTCTCAACCTTAACACCAATACAAGTTGGAGGACTCAACCTCATGAATTGGCCAACCTTTGTAGCCTTAAAAGATGGAGTAACAGAAATACCACTCTCCAACTGAGAAGCTAACAACAATGCTAACGTATTAATAAATTAATAAAACTCAGAATTCTTTACATCATCTTGAGGTGCTCAAAGAGGGACAAAGGGAACCGATGGAACTTCATGAGGGAAATAAGGAACTGGACCCCTAGATCGAGTCTATACCATATAAGCTGGGTGTCTCCCATTAACAGTGTCCCCAAGTAGAACAGAGAAGTGCCTATAAGCTTCAGATTGTTTAGGAGACATTATCAAAAAAGGTGAGCAAATGAGAATTATAGGAATCCAAGATCTTAGAAGCTAAAGTTCAAAACAAAACAACAAGAAAAAGAAAAATTCCTAAATGTCTCATAGCCTCTCTCTTATAAGTTTGGAGCACTACACACCCATAAAAGAGACTTTATTTGACACAGCTTTATGGACACCCAATTGACCATGAACCTAGACTTTGATACCGACTTTGTCATGACCCAAACATAGTACTGTCCATGACGGGTATCCCAAATCCTCCATGAACTGGAGATCACCCCTTTTAACTAGCCTAATCAGAACAACAACCACAAGTGTTAGATAAATTCTGAACATATAACAAGATAGTGTAAGCTAAGACTTGTATCACTTCATGAGATGTCAAAAACACTTATCGGTAATCAGACAATCGTCCATCACCGAGTCACTCTACCAAAACAACATACCCAAGTCCACGTAATCCAGCAAAATCTCTACAAACCAAAGTAAATAAAATATTGGGTTTGCCCCCCGAAAAAAGATAAAAGCATAGTTTAAATTAAGTCTAAGGGATAAGTAATAAACACCATGAAATGAAGCCTTCCAAAATATGGAAGCTGACTACTTCAATGTCAACTTGCAAACTAACTCAAGCACCTGATCATTGTACAGAAAAAGTAAAAAAAGTTTTTTTACTTGCATCACGTGGGGATATAACATCCGAAGATGGTTAGTGGTTGGAATGATAGCATATACCTTAGTTAAAACCATGATTCAATATGTGACTAATTTGTTCTCGTAGACATTTTCACAAACATGTTGAGGGCATACTATTACTAAGACCAAACCAATGTAAAAACCATCAAGTTTAGAACTAACTATGACCCAAATATTAAACCACAATTACCAGGTACCCACGTCTGCAAAACCATCATTAAAACATGTATATTCACAATTTAAACCAAGAGTAAACAATACTCAACAATATGCAACAAACCCTCAACATTGGTTTTCAAAACCACCATTAATGATTTATAAAAAAAGCATAAAAGACATGATTTTCATGAACTAAAGATGAATGGAGAGTCACATACCTTACTCAGGAAGATTAACGGAGAGATTTTGGTCTTTAAGCCTCTAGATGAACACCTTGAAGAAACCCTAGTCCAATCTTTTTAAGATCCTTTAAAGAGAGTTTTGAGAGTGTTTTGATCTTCTAAAGTGAGTAATGAGAGGCCAAAATATGTTATAAGACATGGGGTCTTAAGTTCTTGGGGTGGTAAATGTCAAGAATACCCTCAGCTTAAAAGCTGTAAAAATAACGTAGGAAGATGTGGTTTGGACCCCTCACTGGTATCCAATCATATGAGTAGTACCCCTAACTCGTACCCTAGGAAGAAATTTGTACTACAATTCGGTCCAACAAACAACTTCAAGGCCTAACTCGTATCAACATCATATGATTGGTACCCTATAGTCGTAACCTAGGCAGTACATGATCAAGAATGCATATTGATTAACATACTATAGGCCCTACTCTCTTGTACCTTCTCCATACAACTCGTATGGAGTCCTGTCATACCTTGGAAAAAAATGAACTAGAACATACTATTTATAATATGAATTGGGCTCCTAAGTCATTAGCACAACATATAACTAGTATACTCGAGTGATAATTATTATTATATGTAAACTCAATTATTGGTAAGTGATACACCTAACTTCTCTTAAAGTAAATCACGCAAGATCTTAGTATGTCCTCCAAGGTTTGAATAGTACGTTCTACTTGTTCAACCATTTGAGGGAGGAAGGTGGTGCTAAGGTTCATCTTTGTCTCAAAATCTTTCTAAAATAAATGCCAAAAGTGAGAAGTAAATTGTGTACCTCAGCTTGAAATAACGAACACTAGCATAGTAAGAAACTTGACAATCTCCTAAATAAACAACTTAGTATAATACCCTCCAGAGTAGTTTGTCCTAACAAACAAGAAGTGAGCAAACTTAGTTATCCTATCCATAATGACCTAAACTATATACTGATTGCAAGACCTTGGAAGACCGCAAATGAAATCCATATTGATCATCTCTCACATCCACACAGGAAACTCTATCACTTGGGACATCCCACTAGGCCTCATGTGCTCAACCTTCACCTGTTGACAGACCATACACTTCGCCACAAAATTCGCGACATCCTTCTTTATATTGCTCCACTAATAGATTTCCTTCAAGTTATGATACATCTTTATCGAAACTAGATGTAT